>NW_027496922.1:0-224963 GCF_021521415.1 Bidens hawaiensis | reverse complement strand
TAATCATTTTGAATCCTAATTGATCTAGTAATGTTATGAACATATCTTTTTTTATTCACATCAACAATTCACGTTGTTCGTATGACATAAGGTACAATCATACAATCGCAAAATATGAAAACACAAATGATCGGTGTTTACTTATGATTGAAACTCGTACAAGTCATAAGACCCTGAAACTCATAACTAGAGATGGCATCATCATATGGACTATATGGTATGAGCGACTGACCAAGAGTCGTTACATGTTTGTTTAAGCATTTTAACCACGTTTAATCCCGAAGCAAGTTTGGATTTAATAAACTTTAATGAGACCAAACATAGATGTCTATGGACTAGGAAACTAAGAAAACATAGTACTTATGATTTTTGGTCCGCTTAAAAAGACGTTTCCATGTGGGAATTAAGACGCCCGTACACGTCATAGCTTCATACAAAATTGGTGAATTTATGCTTGTGACATACTATGAAACCTGTATTTAACGAAACTTGACCCATAATTTATGCTGGTGAATTTATGTTTACTTATGTTAGACTATTCAAGTTCAGGAAATTGTATTGTGTGGAGCATATTATATTCCGATGTGGTCAATGTAACCCTCCAGTAGTAAGCATACATAAAACTGAACTTGGTTTGTAAAACATATTTACCCTAGAAACCAAACTAGATGATATGTATTTAATTAGGAAAATGTCACAATATGTATTTTTACTTTAAGACAATATCTTTTGAAACTGTATGTTTACGTTTGATGTGTAAAACTTGGTATCAGTCAGTCACGTACAACCCGGTTTTCGTGTGGGGTGTGACATAGACATTTACCTTTATTTAATGTTAACGAACAATATATCCATTATCCAAAATCACTTATAACATGCTTACAAACATCTGAAACACAAGTTAATTCAACCCCAAACCCGTGCGCGTAACATTTTAACATCACTATATATTCAATGCATGACTTTTACAAGTAATCAGTATACTAAGCACATATTCCGGTCCAAAACTCATTAAAAGAGCATAAAGAATATATCACTCATATATTAAGTCGTTATGTTACTCATCATGATTAACCCGCTCTCCCACGATGATCACAACTCACCTCAACTAAACAATCGTCGCCGAACCACTACTCTTGTTACATATATACATCTCAATAAAACAAATAACCCTCTTTATTAAAATCTAACAAAAGGTGTTACATGTTACAATTGAGTGAACATACAAGTGTGAACATACATGTAACACAAGTCTATATATTAAAAATGCCCCTAATTATACATACAATTAATATCCATATAATATCTCAACAAACTATATAAACATGTTAAAAATTACTTTTAGAAATTATAAGCCTACATTTAGTCCATCATATTCATTGTAGTTTCATTAAAGTATATTAAAAGATTACAAAATATGTGATCATAAGAAAAATCTAATCATGCAGCCTATGAAAGTTACAAATTTACAGAGAAGTGACCCATAAACATCTTACAACCACATTTTAAGAGTTGTTTGGAACTATATCTGTACGACATGATTAACAAAAGTTAAAACCGACTTATGATCGATCATAATATCAAGTTATAAATCATTCATTTCAAATGTAAATATGTAATTGTGCAATCATTTTCAAACCCTACACTATTGTGAAGTTGTTTTCAATAACCCTACACTTTTTCTATAATGGTGTGACACCACGTGTATATATATCAACCGTATAAAGCCATCTTCTTACTTGTATCAAACTAATTCATTTGCTCAAACACTTAACATCCAATATTCTTATATTACAATACAATGAGGCTTACTTTCAAGTCACCATTTCCATTTAAAACAAGAGTTGCACCACCACAACCACCACCTTGTCAATGGTGTTGTGCCATTTGGGATAAAACGAGTGTACCGAATATTAAAGGTGCTCGAACTCCGGTTAAATGGGAAAGATTGCTAGACGAGTTGGGTGAAAGTCGTCAAACTTTAACTTCAACTCGGCTAAGTGAAAGGTGGATGGAATATCATGGTACCAAGAACTGGGAGGGCTTGTTGGACCCTCTAGATGATGTCCTACGTGGCGAGATTATTCGGTATGGAAGCTTTGTCGAGGCGGCGTACCAATCATTCGAGTTTGATCCTTCTTCTCCTAGTTATGCTTCATGTCGCTACACAAAAAGTACGATGTTGGGACGTTAAGGGGTTCATGGATGTGGGTACCACGTGACGAAAAATTTACACGCCACGTCATCTATCCCCTTGCCACGTTGGATAGAGAGGATGCCACGTTGGATGCAAGTGCAGTCCAGCTGGATAGGTTATGTGGCGGTTTGTAATGATGAAAAGGAGATTTCTAGGCTCGGAAGACGAGACATCGTCATAGCCCTACGTGGGACCGGCACTTGTCTAGAGTGGCTAGAGAATCTAAGAGCTACTCTCACTCATTGTAGTGGGGATAGTTCCACTGAACTGTCCGAAGAACCCATGGTGGAAGCTGGGGTTCTAAGTCTGTATACCACAGGCACATCATCGTGCCCGAGTCTACAACAATTATTACGACAAGAAGTTTTAAGATTATTAGAATTATATAGTGATGAGCCAATAAGTCTAACAATCACCGGTCATTCTCTAGGAGCCTCTTTAGCCATTCTAGCTGCCTACGATATAAAAACCACCATCAAACACTCACCCCGTCTATCTGTCATCTCGTTTGGCGGACCAAGGGTTGGCAATAGAAGCTTTCGCCACCACCTAGAACAACAAGGAACAAAAATTCTACGAATTGTCAACTCCGATGACCTTATCACAAAAGTTCCTGTTTTTTTTGTCGAAGACCATGACGGTGTGGTACACAAGCAAAATGCTCGTATAGCATTATTACCAAACTGGTTACAAAAGCACATAAAAGATAGCCGATGGGTTTACGCTAACATTGGACATGAGCTACGACTAAGTAGTCGAGACTTGTTACAGTTAAACAGTATTAACGTTGCGACATGTCACGATCAACAAACTTATCTTGACCTAGTAAATGGTTTTGTGAGCTCGACTTGTCCCTTTAGGGCTGGTGCAAGAAGAATGCTTAAGAAAGCTACTACTACATCTTCTGTAAAATAAACCTATTCAATTTTACTAGAAAGTTAGCAACTTTTTTTAGGCTAATGGTTAGATGTATATGAAAACATTGAAAATAAAAAAGAAAAAAAAATGTCACATTCATACCAAATATTTGTATTATTTTTTTTTCTTCTTGACTACGACACTAAGCACAAACCTATATCAATATATTTAACTTATACAAGACATTTTTTCAATTCTAAAATATAAAAAATGATTGAAATATAATATTTAATACCTCTTTTAACATAAATCTATAAACAAAATTCTTTTGTATATTATATGAGTAGGTATGTAATTGACAGAAAAAATTAAATGATTCTGGTTTGTTACACATAATACTTATTTTTATCTGATAGAAAACATAATTATTTTATGTGTCATAATTTAAAAAACAAATGATTATAACTTCTCACACTTCTCCTTTACAATATTATATATAAATATATACTTAACATATCAAATGAAGTGTTCTTTTTATTACTATTACTATTATTATTATTGGACTTAAAAGGCAATGTCATTGCAAACGCAATAATACTATTGGCCCATGTGTCGGTCTCAAGGCACGTCACATCATAAAAAAAGTTTTGTTTTTTCAAATATGTAATAATTATTGTATCATACGTTTTACGAGTGTTGGTATTATGTTTGTTTTTCGTATCATATATGCGAGTGTCAATACTATTTTGATTATTTATTAATTTAATATATTTATTAATATTAACCGAATTTGAATCGATTTGTCATCGTAACGCTACGGATTTCTTTACCCGCTAATAATTGTTATTATTACAGCATGAAAAAAAAAGTAGTATATGTATATTATTCTTTTCAAACAAACTATCATAAATAAAGTTTGAAGAAGTGTAAGATTGTCGTGTACAATAAAGGAAAATGAGTAGTTCAATGAT
The DNA here is from genome assembly GCF_021521415.1 of Bidens hawaiensis. Taxonomy (NCBI): domain Eukaryota; kingdom Viridiplantae; phylum Streptophyta; class Magnoliopsida; order Asterales; family Asteraceae; genus Bidens; species Bidens hawaiensis. The sequence continues at coordinate 220,937 of NW_027496922.1, read as the reverse complement.
TATATATAAAAAGTACTTTCAACCTTTTGCAAGCCAAGAGGATAAACTAACGTCACCGGCCATTGTGTTATGTGGTCAAGATCATTTTCAATGCCTTCATATTTGGTCAATAAACAATATTATTAGACTTTTTGTTTTATATAAGAGTTAACGGTCATTTTCGTCCCTGTGGTTTGCTACTTTCGTCACTTCAGTCCAAAATTTTTAATTTTATCAATTTAGTCCTCATAGTTTTAAATATTAGCCAATTACGTCCCATCCGTCTAACGGCATCCAGTTATGCCGTTAGTTTAAGGGTAATTTTGTCTTTCTTATTTTAATTTTGAGTTAATGGTCATTTTAGTCCCTGTGGTTTGATATCTTTGCCAATTCAGTCCAAAGTTTGAAAATTTGTCAATTTAATGTTTAGTTTTCTTTTTATTTTTTATGTTTTTTGTTTATAACCCTGAAGAGCATAATTCAAGCCCAAAACCATCGAGCAACCTCAAATACTGGTATGCATTTACTCTATTGTCAACAGTAATCATACCCCCCCCCCTTATATTTAGTTTCTAGACATTACCTAAATCTTCTCCATGGTGGAATTCAATGGTAAAGTGGTCAAGGTAATTCTCTGAAACCGAATTATACAGAAAAAACTAAAAATTGTTTTGTTGATTAATGTATAATAGTTGATTACGACCCAGATTTTCGTTATGATATGTTAATCTCTAAACCCTAAATATTATGCATTCATCAAAGAAACGATTTTTTGTTTTTTCCGTACAATTCGGTTTCACGGAATTGCTTTGACCACTTTACCATTGAATTCCACCATGGGGGAGAGTTTAGGAACCGTCTAAAAACTAAATACGAGAGGAGGGGGTATGATTACTGTTGTCGACAGAGTAAATGCAGACTTGTTTTGGGCTTGGATAATGCTCTCTAGGGTTATAGAAAAAAAAACTGACTTAAATTGACAAAAGTTCAAACTTTGGACTGAATTGGCAAAAGTATCAAACCACAGGGATGAAAATGACCAATAACTCAAAAATTCAAACTTTATTTGTTTGCAAGATATGAGAAAAAAAATAGTTTATAAAGTTTTATTATAACTTGTTTTTATATGATGGCATGTAATAACGTTGTGAAGTGTAATGCTAAAGTATACCTTTTATTATATGCATTATTATTTTTATATAGATTGTATTGAAAAGAACAACTAAGCAAAAGTTGTGATTGATTAATCACTACTCTTATAAAAGAGTATTAGTATACATTGATATGACACTCGTAGTGTAATACTCCGTAATCTCATTATTAACTATGTGAAGAGAAGATTAATTATGAGGAAAAACCGGATAAGACAAATTTTTATTTGCCAAACCTCATATTTGCTCATTAAGTACCATATCATTAAAACGTATGAAAGGTTTGAAGTGATTTTGTATTCGTGTCTGACAAAATTATGAATAAACCATGAAAATGATTTGGTTTTATATCATTCATTAAGTGAATGTGATCGTGTATTGATTGTTGTGATCATATACATTGAAAAAAATTGTAACGATGATTATCGGTCATCGGAATTATAGTTATAATCATGCTAATAATGAGAACGACCACCACAAGTGGCAAAGTTATATGAGATCAAAATGCGGAAGTACCAAAGTGAAATAACATGATCTCTTTAAACGATAATACAATGTTATCTCTTATTTATAGTCTTGAACTAAAGAAGCATAATACATATACGATCATAAACCTGAAGTTTATAGATCATGATTATCTAATGGCGCGGCCAGTTAGACCACACCGAGTCAATGATGTGAAATATATTGAAGAACCAAATGATTCTTCGTGATAATTGAACATGCAAAGTTTGCTCTCAAGGGAAATTATTTATTTACCAATTGAAGGAGGGTGTGAATCCCTAAATGTTATGAAATTGAGAAAACGATACACATATCCTAACATGATACCATTTTGTGTTTTCAAAATCGATGCATCGTCTAAATGGTTATCAAGATCGCAACTTGATGTTGCATGATCTATGGCTTAGCTAAATAGCAAGCATATTATTCCAAATTGGTATATTTACATTCGGTTACATAAATATTTTTTGTTAAAAACGATTACTCAACGTCTATAATTGGTTGCAAATGCAATTATCACAAGAGCAAAAGTTCATGTTTGTATTTGAATACATATGAATTTGCATGTCTTAAAAACTAATTCACATCAAGCCAACAAGTTATGATACTTCCTCCCATTATAATTGGTTTTTGGTCAGTAACCAAGTATTTCTCATCTAACATTTCGTGTGTGTTATATACTGAAATTAATCCACCACCAGACACGAAGATGAGGCCACAAAGGAAGTTGGGAATTTATGTCGGTATTAAATATTATCTTTTGATTATATACTTAGAGCCATTATGGCTCATTAGTTTCACTTTAGTGAATCAACATTCCCAACATTAGGGGGGGATATAATGCAGTTGGAAAAAGAAATGATCTAGAATGAATTATCATTGATCCTCAATGTAAACTATGTGAACAAAAAAAGAAAAGCTCAAAGGATAATTCATTGAAATATTAATGAATCAATTACCAGACGCGTACACTGACCTATGTAGAGTGACTAAATCACATAAATCAACTGCTTACGCTCCAATTAATATAAGCGTCCTGGAAGGGCAACCATATATTGGTACTGACTAGTGAGTCTAAGGCACGCCTGAAGCGTGGTAGACTAGTCGATTCCAAGAATAATGATTCCTCGAAAATTGGAGCAAGTCATAAAGATGGTCAAGTCGAGGTATAGTAAAAAGGTCCTTTGAAATACGTTAGACATGATGGTTATTTAAGAACCTCAAGTAACTGAAAAGAAATAGCTCTTAGTAATTATATTTTATCATGTCTATAAGATATATGGAATCGAAATAAAGTCAACATCTTTATAATTTTGTATATAATATAGCGCTTGAAAATTGTTGAGGATCAAGACTTAAGATCTGCCTATGAAAAATGATTTGCCAAAGTGGAAAGACGCAAACATGGCAGAGTTAAATTCTCTAAATAACGGAAAGTTTTTTGGACCAACAGTCTGTACAACTAAAGTTGTAAAATGTGTTAGATACAAATGGATCTTTTATATGAATTATGGAAATTCAATAAAGTGATATAAGACAAAATTGGTAGCACAAGTATTTTGCAAAGACCCATGATTAATTGTGAGGAGACGCATTCTCCAATGGTGAAAGCATTTACTTTCCGATATCTAAATAGTCCGGTAATAAAACGAGAGAATTGATATATGCGTCTAATAAATATTGTGATTCAGTTGATATTGAAAGTTTACAACATGATTTGAATGATCAAATCATGTAAATTAAATTCTCGAGAACACTATGACTCATGTTGTATACAGATTCATATTTGAATATGTTACGATTATTGAATATGTTGAAAATAAATGTAACTCTTAAAGAGTTTCCTAAGGTAGTTGAATACCTGAAAGGTTAACTAATACATCTTAATGACGGAATTCTTGTGCATCAATAAGCATACACATAGAAGAGAATCTATATAATTAGTACAATATCTCAATAAACAAAGAAATGATACAATATAGATTTTTGATATGTGATACAAAATTAATGTGTTAAATGAGCAATTTTATGCAGCAAAAATCCTAGAAAAGTGAATACGCATGCATGATTTGTCAAGTTGTAAAGAAGTTCATGATAGATTGGAAAATGCATAGATTTATGCTTATTGCGTATGGACTAATATAGTCGGATTGAGCATGGTACAATCAATAATTATTTTGATAAGGAGGGAGATAGGTTGGATGTCATTAGTCATACTTTTATCAAAATTTGACTCTTAAAGGTTCATATAATCACAGTTTACAGTGATAATGTACATATCATCGAGAGAAACTGCAGAACTTCTAGAAGGAGAATTTTTGAAATACCTTGACACGATGTAATTATTGCTTGACCTGCCATTTGAGTATATGTGTAATTATATGTTTATCAATCTATCAAGGTACATTTGAAAATGTTGAGATAATTTACCAAAGACAAGATTCAATCTTTGAGTACGTTAAAGGATGTCCGACAATGCACTCTATATCATTTCCCATCACAGTATGAAATATTATGGGTTCAAAAGTATCATAATTAAATGCATATGCACATTAATATTTATTGCTAACTATACAGGATTTCTATATCTTTTATTTATATTTATCAGCATGTGTATAGCTAGGAGACATCAGAATGAGTTAAAATATATATTTAATGTATGAAAGATATGTACTTATATTTTACTAACTTGTCAAAACAAGTTTGGCTAGTATTGTCGATGCAGAAAAACACAACAGGGTTATCAATACAGTGGTATATGTTTACGAGATGATGCAATAGAAGTTTTCAAATAAAGATCATGAAACGTTATTCAACCTAAGGATTCGCAAGTCAATGGCTAACGATGCAAATGATTGACTACAAAAGTTTTGGACAACTTTCACAGAAGATCAATATTTACCATTTAACAGATATATAAATCAGGGGGAGATAATACGCGTTGCACTCTTTTTCCCTTAGCTATGGTTTTGTCCCACTAGGTTTTCCTAGCAAGGTTTTTTAATGAGGCAACATCTTCAAGCGTATTATGTTGATAACCAAGGGGGAGTGTTATAAATATATAATATTATGGTTATCAATACCTAATATAGATTAGCTTTCTCCCCAAGTTTTCCTACCCCATATATACATCTCATGTCCCTCTTTGTAATACACATCTTATTAATAAAATCTCTCCCTTTCTCCCTAGATGTCTTCTCTTAGGGCGCGTTCGTTTCACGGAATTTTTTTAAAGGAATTGGAATGGAATGGAATGTAATGTTTGAAAATCCCTATCATGTGTTTGGTTGGTTAATATGTTATTGGAATTGGAATCTTCTCTATTCTATTCATCTCCCTTTAATCTACTAACATATAAATAATAAAATAACAAAAAGAAATTATAAAAAATCTAAAAATATAAATATCAGAAAATTATTTAAAAAAATCAAAAAATTATTTATAAAACAAATAAAAAAATAATAAAAAAACTAAAAATATATTAAATATATATAAAAAAGTAAAAATAATTTAAAAAAAGTGAAACTAATATAAAAAATCTATAAATACTAAAAATTTTGAGAAAATAATAAAAAAACAATATATATATATATATATATATATATATATATATATATATATATATATGTTTTTATGCTTGTCACGCAATAACATGTCATAACACCACCATAAACAAACTTTTGATACGGTTAAGTTCAAAAACTCATATCACCCATCTTCATCATACATGTCTAGACCAATAATAAATTTAGCATATTGTTGTATCTACTAATTAAAACATATCATACTAAAACCAATGTTCAAACATACGATTAGAAAGTTTTCAAAATGCGAATAAAAGTCGTTCCAACATATGACGACAAGTTGTAAACACCCCTAATAAAAGTACCAAAATACGAACATATGACATAGCCAAACTATATTATGATAATTTATATCTAACAAATTATATCAAAGTATTTCATCAAGCACAAATTTGGTTGAAACATTTCATCAAACAGTTGGTGTGCAATGGACATTTGTTAAAAATAGTTCAAAATTTAAAAACTTTTGATAACACTTTGAAAAGTATTCAAGATTTACCTACACCCATGTTCAAAAGTGGGAATAATAAGAAGGATAATATATGTTTAAACACAAAACAAAAATTAAATTATAACAATAAATAATAAATAATAATAATAATATATGTTTATCGATAAGGGGACAGCAATAATGAATGAGTAGTTGTTTGATGATGATGATGATAATAATAATAATAATATATAAGAATAATACATGCTTCATCTTCTCTGTTATTGTCTGTAACCAAAGCACAGAAACAAAACTCTAACCTGTGGTGGAGGAGAACGGCGGTGGAGGTAGACGAGCAAGATGGTGGTTCACGGTGGTAGAGAACGACGGTGGAGGTAGACGAGCAGTACGGTGGTTCACGGTGGTAGAGAACGACAGTGGAGCATGGTGGTGGAGAGAGGCGGTTGAACAGAGTCAATGATGGTAGTGGACTGGTGAAGATGATAATATGAAAGAGCGGCTTAGGTTAGGGTTTAAAACATTCCTTAATATTCCTTTCAAAACTGGTGGGATTTTAAAATCCTATGAAAATGGGAATTGATGGGATTCTCTTTCCATTCCAATTCCAGTTAATAGTGAAACGAACACAGGAATGCGTGGGATTTAAAATCCCATTCCGTCCAATTCCACTGAATTCCGCGAAACGAACAGGCCCTTATTCTTTAGCTATTAGGCTTGTTTCACAACAACCGTGACTTAAATTTTTTTATTTTTATTTTAAACAAAACTACATAGTTTTGATGGTTTCATTGGTACACCACAACCACGTACACACTCAATTTCCCCTTTAGTATAGGAGTAGTCCATTTTTACATTAAATCACATTGTAACTCTTGTTTGGTAATTTTGATCAATTTGATCCATCAGCTCCTCAATATTATAATTAAGGCAAGCCATGTCATCTAGACCATCAATGAGCGGATCATTCTTATCTTGATAGTTCAGACTCGATCCGAGCTTCAGTATCGCTAGTTTGAAATGCGATTTCATTGGTCGATTCAGCTACCGCTTGATTGATTTGAGCTTCAGGAACAGAAGAATCTCTGGCAGCTGTATGTCGTATCCATGGCCACTCGGGAATTCCTACGTTCCTTTGAAGATCCCTAAAGGCACCTGTTTTAACTGCACAAGGACATGTGTATGAAAAACTTAACAATTACAATACATGACACAAATGTATGTAATAATCAATCAGCTTATATTATATGTGGATGAATGTAACTTACGTCCAAGTTTTTCTGCAGCATGGGCACTACTCAGTCCAAAATATGGAACAAGACAACAGTACTTGGTAACAGAAAATGACTTTGTTTTGCGGAGCCTTTTTCGGCTGTTGATATTAGTCATTCTTGGGCGATCCAATTGGATTGAAGAAGACTTCAAACCTGCATGCTGCATAACATTTGCTGTTTTGGTGAAGCTGATCATAGTATCTAATAATCTAAACAATATGGTGATGTGATATATATTTTCCACACATTTCAGGTAAATAAAGTGAAGATATTTCAATTTTTGATAAAAACTAACAAAATATTAATAATGATTGTAAGATAGTGGAATGTTATATACTAAGATGTACATAATCAACAATATATGAGCTTAAGTATCTGGTTGTGGAATAGCAAAACCACAGGCATATTTATGAAAATAAGTACTAGCTTATTAAGGACAGGACATACCACAAGGGCACTGTAAACGTCAAGAATATCATTGGTATAAGACACATTTGGTGTGTCCATGACAAACTCAAGCACACCAACACATGTATCAGCCTCAATCACAGGCATAGCAAAGGATCCCCATATCTTATTGAATATCGCCTCTTCACACGGCGGACGATGATCCGGAGGGTATCTATGCACATTTTGTGTCTGTTCAGGAGTACAGTTCAGGAACACACGGCCAGGAAGGCCGAATGCTACTTCTTTCTCAGGCTCTTTACACACATAGATTTTGTGGTCTAAACAGGCTTTACGGTATGTCTGGAGTTCTTTGTTGTCTCCAGAAACACCAAAAGGCTGGCACGTCGTAGTAAGCACATATATGTTTCCAATTTTCTTTGCTGCCCAATATTGAACAAGAACAGATGGGCTGCGACTATTTAAGTGCGTTGCGATCACAGAAATAATCTTTTTCTTGACTTCCTCAGTTGTGAGAACACCAATATCTGTAATGGTCAAACTATTAATTTGATGATAACAGCACTAAAGTTTTGAGTCAAGAATCTCCCAAACTCATAATATCTTGATACATGTCTTTTTACAACACTCAAAAGTTAATAAGGTCTGAAGGATGGAAATATTTCGTAATTGGACAAATAAAATCCATTATTTCTTGATGAAATTCATTTATACAACACTCAAAAGTGACTATGGCTTCACAGAATATAATAGCATTATAACGCGACTACCATCCCAGATTAAGGTAAGTCTTAGCATCTGTGAAAAAAGTCGAAAAAGATGGAGGTACTCACCGTCAGATCTGAAAGTGTTAGGACAAGCCGAAGAAATTGATCTTGAGGTTAAAGAACTCATATTGAAGAAATGCAATTGAAAAAAATAAAAATTTATATCAAAGAATAAGACACAAGTCGTTTCCTAGCTAAAAACAATTAATCATAATTTGTGTTAGTTGAACTCACAGTTTATGATTGTAGAAAGCCTAAAGGGTTCACCAGCAAAAACCATGAAGGGAGCCATGAACTAGTTATATTCAGTGATGATCAACTATGACAGTTTTCTTAATTTGTGACCCGGTTCAAGCATACGTATAGAAATAGGCCAAAATCTGGTCCACATTTTTCATAATTGAGAGGTCACATAAGGGCAAAAGAGATGGACGCAAATTTCAACTTTGATTGTCAAATCCACTAGCAAATTTCAACTTTGATGGGCCACTCAATTAGCTATTAATATGCATGTTAAAAAACAGTTGATTGATAATAATTATAATTTATAAGTGTGTACATTTCATTTTACATTTTTAAAAACAGTTGATTGATAATAGTTATAATTTCACGGGAGTTTATGAAAAAAACAAAAAAAATACACGAGAAAACTTCAACAAATTAACAGCTTTAAACAATTTTTTTCCATACTTTTTATATCTTATTAATCTTTATATAAAAATAAAAAAAAGTATGTATAGTTAGCGAGTTATATGCAAATCGTAAACTAAATATACGTGTCTCGTAAAATCGTATGAGATACATACAACTTTGTGATCTACATATGTTTTCTTACTTTTTAAATACACATAATCACATATATAAGAGGAAAAGGTTTGAGTTTTATTACATGTATTTTCAAATTTGCAAAGAGAAGATTATATATATCAATAAAATACGCATTTCCGAATGAATTTCATTAAATTTCTTCTTTTCTTTTCAGAAAACATTCATCATTCTCTTCCAAATAAACACACCGATCGAGAGCTTCCCCTTAGCTCCAACAAAAGAAAAAAAAATTAATGTTATTTTTTTTTATCAAAAACACTAAAAGAAACTAGCTAGTAACATTTTCAAAACCGGAAATGAGAGTTTTCTTATTAAATAACACCTGTTTTTTTGCACAAAAAATCAGCGTAATAGCACCTAAATGAAACGTTTCAGAATACAAAAACCAACTTCTCCGTATATATATTAGCTAGCGTCGATAGTATAGTTCTCGGTTATTTCCACATGAAACACTTATGCAATTATTTATTTTGACCCAGCCCAACCGTATAACTAAACAAATCAAAAGGTTCAGTTAGTATTGCTCATGCCGGCACGACCCATTGGTCTATCCTATTCAATCTAGAATTTTTTTTACAATGTATTACAAAAATTAAATTAAATAATTACTAAATGTCTTATTAAAAAATTAATGGTCATTTTCGTCCCTGTGGTTTGCTACTTTCGCCACTTCAGTCTAAAATTTTTAATTTTGTCAATTTAGTCCTCATAGTTTTAAATATTAGCCAATTACGTCTCATCCGTCTAACGGCATTCAGTTATGCCGTTAGTTTAAGGGTAATTTTGTCTTTCTTATTTTAATTTTGAGTTAATGGTCATTTTAGTCCCTGTGGTTTGATATCTTTGCCAATTCAGTCCAAAGTTTGAAAATTTGTCAATTTAATGTTTAGTTTTCTTTTTATTTTTTATGTTTTTTGTTTATAACCCTGAAGAGCATAATTCAAGCCCAAAACCATCGAGCAACCTCAAATACTGGTATGCATTTACTCTATTGTCAACAGTAATCATACCCCCCCTTATATTTAGTTTCTAGACATTACCTAAATCTTCTCCATGGTGGAATTCAATGGTAAAGTGGTCAAGGTAATTCCCTGAAACCGAATTATACAGAAAAAACTAAAAATTGTTTTGTTTATTAATGTATAATAGTTGATTACGACCCAGATTTTCGTTATGATATGTTAATCTCTAAACCCTAAATATTATGCATTCATCAAAGAAACGATTTTTTGTTTTTTCCGTACAATTCGGTTTCACGGAATTGCTTTGACCACTTTACCATTGAATTCCACCATGGGGGAGAGTTTAGGAACCGTCTAAAAACTAAATACGAGAGGAGGGGGTATGATTACTGTTGTCGACAGAGTAAATGCAGACTTGTTTTGGGCTTGGATAATGCTCTCTAGGGTTATAGAAAAAAAAACTGACTTAAATTGACAAAAGTTCAAACTTTGGACTGAATTGGCAAAAGTATCAAACCACAGGGATGAAAATGACCAATAACTCAAAATAAAAAGGAGAAAGACAAAAATACCCTTAAACTAACGGCATAGTTGGATGCCGTTAGACGGATAGGACGTAATTGGCTAATATTTAAAACTATGAGGACTAAATTGACAAAAATACAAATTTTGGACTGAAGTGGCGAAAGTAGCAAACCACAGGGACGAAAATGGCCATTAACTCCGGTTAAATGGGAAAGATTGCTAGACGAGTTGGGTGAAAGTCGTCAAACTTTAACTTCAACTCGGCTAAGTGAAAGGTGGATGGAATATCATGGTACCAAGAACTGGGAGGGCTTGTTGGACCCTCTAGATGATGTCCTACGTGGCGAGATTATTCGGTATGGAAGCTTTGTCGAGGCGGCGTACCAATCATTCGAGTTTGATCCTTCTTCTCCTAGTTATGCTTCATGTCGCTACACAAAAAGTACGATGTTGGGACGTTCAGGGGTTCATGGATGTGGGTACCATGTGACGAAAAATTTACACGCCACGTCATCTATCCCCTTGCCACGTTGGATAGAGAGGATGCCACGTTGGATGCAAGTGCAGTCCAGCTGGATAGGTTATGTGGCGGTTTGTAATGATGAAAAGGAGATTTCTAGGCTCGGAAGACGAGACATCGTCATAGCCCTACGTGGGACCGGCACTTGTCTAGAGTGGCTAGAGAATCTAAGAGCTACTCTCACTCATTGTAGTGGGGATAGTTCCACTGAACTGTCCGAAGAACCCATGGTGGAAGCTGGGGTTCTAAGTCTGTATACCACAGGCACATCATCGTGCCCGAGTCTACAACAATTATTACGACAAGAAGTTTTAAGATTATTAGAATTATATAGTGATGAGCCAATAAGTCTAACAATCACCGGTCATTCTCTAGGAGCCTCTTTAGCCATTCTAGCTGCCTACGATATAAAAACCACCATCAAACACTCACCCCATCTATCTGTCATCTCGTTTGGCGGACCAAGGGTTGGCAATAGAAGCTTTCGCCACCACCTAGAACAACAAGGAACAAAAATTCTACGAATTGTCAACTCCGATGACCTTATCACAAAAGTTCCTGTTTTTTTTGTCGAAGACCATGACGGTGTGGTACACAGGCAAAATGCTCGTATAGCATTATTACCAAACTGGTTACAAAAGCACATAAAAAAGCACATAAACTGGTTTATAGTAAATATAACCTCCACAAGATTTTACCTTGGCTGTTTCAGTTGAAACGACTTTGTTTTCAACAAGATCACATTTGTTTCCAACAAGAATCTTGTTCACATTCTCACTAGCGTAACGGTCGATTTCACTGAGCCACTGTTTAACGTTATTAAAGCTCTCTTGGTCCGTCACATCATAAACCACCTGAATACATACAAAAAGAACACGTTACAAGGGTGATCATGAACAAATAGGTCAATTTGAAGTAAGAAAAACGGCGAGTAGGTCACTCACAATGATGCCATGTGCCCCTCGGTAGTAGCTGCTTGTGATTGTCCTAAAACGTTCTTGTCCAGCAGTGTCCCACTGTGCATTAGCAGAGCCAAAAAAGAAACAAAATCACTTACTGAAGAAAAGAATAACAATACAAACGATTTGGCTAGTGTGATTACAAATTTATAATAGTCTAAACTTACTATTTGAAGCTTAATAGTCTTGCCATCTTGCTCCACGGTACGAATTTTCTAACAGAAAGTATGCAGAAAAGCCATGTCAAACTTCAATGCGTGTATTTCAAGTTAGCAATAAAGACATATTAGATTACTTACGAAATCGACTCCAATGGTGCTTATGTAACTGTCCAAGTAAGAATCGTCCTATAAGAAGTTGGAAACAGAAGCAAGAAAAACAAGGAAAATCAATAAATAGCATAGAGAGAATATATATGCACGACATTTTATGTTATCATTCACTTTAATAATGAAAAATGATCACTTGCGCATCGAGAAGTTAGCAACTTTTAATTTACCAAGATTTTTTTATACGACATTAAATTATAAAAGACGAGCCAAAAAACAAACTTGGATTTTTTGTTAAGCAAGTTACGGTAAATGGTATGAAAATCATGATAGTAACTGCCAGGCCTAATTGCAGTAATTACTCAAAACTCCTATTTTATCCGATTTTATTAAAATTTCAGAGGTGATTCACGTGGTGTTAGTGTGATACTCTTTACCTCACGTGCATGAATATTACATAAATAGCAAATGAGAACCGCATACAGACAAACAAAAATATCTCCAATATGTAAATGTACTAAAAAGCATATTTTGTATAAGAGCCAAGGCACTTACAGCAAACCTCAGAAGTAGACATGACTTTCCTACACCCGAATCTCCAATGAGCAAAAGCATGAACAGGTAGTCACTGCCAAAAATGATGACAGTCGTAAATAAACATAATTATGAAGCCATGCGTGCAGCAATTCAATGCAAAAGCAGATGGGGTAATTATAGATATATAATGATACAAAGCATATACAATAAAAAAGAAAAAAAAATAATTACTACAAAAAAATTTTAAAAGTTTATATTAGATTTGTAGTCCTTCTCCGATAATGTGGAACCTTGATTTTTTTTGCATATTAATAAAGCCACTTCACATAGAATGTAACATTCCAAGATCCATAACTAGTCACACGAAGCACAAAAAAAAAATTATTACTATAACACATCTTAACAGATCTCTAATCAATGAAGAAAATATAATGAGGAAACTTTAAAGAAGATAAATTTTATAAAACATTAGAACGATTTGTTGGTTCCAACAGACTAAGGTAAGCCTTCGCCACCTCACTCAGAATAATCTTCTGAAATGCATTTAGTACCCTGAACTATACTCTAGCTATCATAATCTTGTAACCATTTGAAAGACAGACTGTTATAACACCTCAACTTAACCGTCAAGTACCTCAATAAGAGAAGTCATAAGATATCCGTCATATCCTATCTACTGACGTCTAAGCAAAAAATCTATACTAAAAGCAGTATCTTTTCACACAATAAATTCGCCTATATATTGGGAGTTGTCCATCTTTGAACAATGCCATTTTAGATGAAAAACGTCTAACTACTTCATCAAATCATAACCCTATCCAAATCCCAACCCCAACATAAATCATAAACTAAGCTGTTTGTTGTCTTTAAAAAATAATTAAATAGTATATTGGTGAAAATACAAATTTTTGTATGTTTCATGTAATCATAAAGAATATGAAATAACTTCGATTGTTTCAACAGCTGCTAGCATAATCTACGGAAAAAAAAGAATATCAGGCATAAAAGCGAAAAGCTTCAACTATTTCATCCGAAAAACTAGTACAACATCTATTATGATATTCCTTTGAATGGATACCATGATTGTGTCAAACTATTGAGCAAGTCAATTTCACATTTTCACACAATCTAATATAATATTCCTTTCTTTGAGTAGATACCATGCCCTAAAGTCTCTATTAAACAACTCAATTTCGCATTTTTCCACAAAAGTCTCGCAATGATTATGCTTAAATAGACAACAAGCACAAGAACAAAACTTGTTTAGTCCACCAACCCAATGATAATCAAACGAGAAAAAAAAAATCCTAACCCTAACCCTTAGGAAACACATTTTTAAATACGCCTGTCAGCGCAACTCTTTTTGGAACGGTACGACCAGACCACTTAAGCTGATACCTAGACTTCCATTTTGAACCACCAAGCAAGGTAGTTGTGTAGGCGGAATATAGTAAACATCAAAATCGGATCGATACGTCAAGATCCAAGTAACCGAATCTCCAAATTGATGAATTAGATAAGTAATCATGAATAAAATTAGCCATTTAGGGTTATATGAAAGGAAGAAGCAATCTAAATTGAAGCACTAAGAGGAACTTACTAGTTACTACTCATGAGCCACGGCTGTTGATTATGTCATGCCATATAAGCTATTGAACAAATCAATTTCAAATTTTTCACACATCATCTATAATATCATATTTCCTTTGTTGCCCTAAAATCAATTAAACACCTCAATTTCACATCTTTCACATAAATCTAACGATAATTATGCTTAAGTAGACAACAATCACATGAACAAAACTTGTATAATCCACCGATCCACTTATAATCAAACGAGATAAAAAAAAACCTAACCCTAATTACCCTAACTACGTCTCTGCTTCAGTTTCTTCCGTACGGATTCTCCACGTCATTATTCAATTGCTCCTTCGAGCTCATCAGGTATGTATATGTATATGTATATGTTTTGTGGCTAATTGTTGTGGTTTTTCGTTTAGGCATTTCGTCGAACACTTGTACTGCATTATTAATAGTTTCTCATTGAGCTCTATCAGTTATTAATTATTATAATAAGTTTATAACGCGTCTTTCATTTTGCTATCTGGTTGCAAATTTAACACTAGTCTGCATTCGGTCAAGCTCGGCTCGTTATGACTTAGGAGAGCTAGAGAGCGGCTCGTTTCGAGCTCTTTTTCTAGCTCTAGCTCGGCTCGTGAGTTGTTTTTTTTAAAGATCGAGCTCTGCTTGTTTATCAGTTATTAATTAAACTAGTGTTATACCCGGCGCAGGTTGGTAAAACCCGGGCGCTGATAAACCCAAACGTTGTCAGTCCCGGGCGTTAGTCGACACAAATTCGGTCCGTTTGGGTTAAGTGCGTTATGATACCAGAACTAAAAACCAAAAATAAAACTAAAACATATAAAATTTGAGGTGGATCAATTGAGTGGCGTCAGTCGGTAACACTCGAGTGTTGGAATGATCCGAACATTGCTGGTCCTAAAGTTGAGGGCAAATTCGGCTGATTTCCGTCACATTGGTTACGGTACTGAAGTTAAAAAAAATGTTGTGAGTCTACGCGAATTGGTTCGGTTTCCGTTATGTTTGTCACGGTACCAAAACTAAAACAAAAAAAAAATTTGAGGGCCAATATGGTGCCGCCAAGTCCCCAATCGCACTTAGCGGCACCAAAGTTTGAAATTATTTTATATATATATAATAATTGTATACACTTTTAACTATTTTTAGATATTTTGAGAAAAACCTTAACGAGCTTAAACTATTAGACAAAAACCTAAGCTGAGCCAAAGCTCGGCTTGAGCTCTGGGTTAAGACATAGTTAGAACTTAAAAATACAGTAGGCTCGTTAAGGCTTGGCGAGCTTAAATGATCTTCCCATACAAGGCTCGAGCTCTGGCTCAACAATAAACCACATTCTGTTTGAGGCACAGGCTCGATAATGCTCGGATCATTTCGAGCTTTTTATCGATCCGGTCTCGATAATGTTCTGTTTGAGGCTTGGCTCGGCTCATTTGCACCCCTAACTATAATTCTCAAGTTCATTTCTATTTGTTCTTGGAACAATTCATCAAAGTTATTCAGTTAGAGGAATTTAGAAAGTAGGTATAAATGGTGTACAATAAATATTTAGCTGGACTTCAATTTGAATATGAATCATTTAAATATTGTTTAACTGATTTTATGACATGGTGATAATAAGCCATATTTTCACGAAGCTTTTTGCTTGCTTTTGTGGACTTTATGCTGACACAGTCTTCTTTATTGAAAATTTTTGCTAGACTGGAATAATCATGTTGCAGCAGGTGATGAAACATATGATGTAATAGTGGTAGGAGGTGGTCATGCAGGCTGTGAAGCTGCTCTTGCATCGGCTCGTTTAGGGGCAAAAACTCTTCTTCTAACACTCAATATTGATCGAATCGCATGGCAGGTTAGTTGATTCTAAGATGCACTTTGCAGCATATTTTTTACTATGTAATGTTGAGTCAGTGTATTAACCATATATGTGTATCAATTGTTTACAATTTCATAAGTAAGCCCGACAATATCTAAGACAAGTTTGGTACAGCCCTGCAATCCAGCAGTTGGTGGACCTGCAAAGTCTCAACTAGTACACGAAGTGGTTGCATTAGGTGGTGAAATTGGAAAGATGGCTGATAGGTAAATTTGCTCAAAATTTGCATGAGCACTGCGTATTTGACTTTAAAAGTCAATTTGAGTCCTATCTTGATTAAAACTGCATTTCTTATTTTGAAGATATTGATTATTCCTGCTCACATACTTCAGATGTTATCTACAAAAGCGTGTTCTTAACGTCTCTAGAGGCCCAGCAGTTAGAGCATTGCGTGCTCAAACCGATAAACGAGAGTATGCAATTGAGATGAAAAAGATTGTAGAAAGGTAATTTTTGCTTAAGTTTTCACTTAAAATTTTGATCGATTATCATATAGTCAGTACCATAATTTTATAATTTATTTATATTAAATTTTTAATTGTGCCTTTGTAATTTCAGTACTCCCAACTTGTCCATTAGAGAGGCAATGGTAACCGATCTTGTATTAGGATCAAACGATGACGTCAAAGGCGTTCGCACGTTTTTTGGGATGACATTTTATTCAAATTCCGTTGTTCTTACAACTGGCACTTTCATGAGTGGAAAAGTTTGGGTAGGCAGAACATCAATGCCTGCTGGCAGAGCAGGCGAGTCAGCTTCTCACGGTCTCACAGAACATTTACAGTCACTTGGATTTGAAACTGACCGGTTAAAAACCGGGACACCTGCACGTGTTGACTCACGCACTGTTGATTATTCTCTGTTGGAGCCTCAACACGGAGATGAAGAGGTGCATTGGTTTAGTTTTGATCCAACGTACCACATTGAACGGGATCAAATGTGTTGTTATCTCACACGTACAACACAAGTGACTCACCAGTTAATAAAAGATAATTTGCATGAGACTCCTACTTATGGAGGATGGGTGGAAGCTAAGGGGCCTCGATATTGCCCTTCAATTGAAGACAAGGTACTTTATTATTTCATTTTCACATTCTTTTTTTTTTTGAAAATTAGTCTTTATAATCCATTTACTTATTACATGAATCATGTGCTGTTGTTTGTTGTTTTAGATTGTGAGATTCCAAGATAAAGATTCTCATCAAATATTCCTTGAACCAGAAGGTCGAAGTGTACCTGATCTCTATGTGCAAGTACGCTTCTTCTAGTATAATTTGGTTACAGTAGTTTTATTACTAATAATATAATTTTTTAATACAATGAGGTCAGCTTGTAAATGAACCGAACGAACACCAACAGAGCAGTTAAACAAATGGTGTATTCCCGTTTGTGTTCGTTCTTTAAGAAAATGAGCATGCTCGTGTTTGTACGTTAACAGTATAAATGAACGGTTCGCAAACATAAAACGAAAATTACTGAGCAAAAACCAGTTTAAAGTAATGTGAAGAACTATGTGTTGGGCCTAAAAAGTTATTAAACTTGAACTAAGTTTTAATGGGCCAACAAAAAGTAATGAATATATTAACGAATGTAAACGGATATTCACAGGCTCTTCACTTAACGTTCGGTTCGTTTACAGGCCTAAAACGAGGCATTGCACTTTATGTAACTTTTGACTTACTTGACCTGTTTTGTTTGACTTTATCCGGTTGAATCATTAGAGACAGTGTCAGACTCATTTATAATGTGAATATCGACCCACGTTTTTTTTCCTTTCCGTGCTTAACTTTAACCACATTACAGGGTTTTTCAACCGGGTTACCTGAAAGACTACAGTTACCGTTATTAAGAACATTACCTGGACTGGAGAACTGTTCAATGCTGAGACCCGCGTATGCTGTAGAGTATGATTACTTGCCAGCTCATCAGTGTTCCAGGTCACTTATGACCAAAAAAATTGAAGGACTTTTTTTCTCGGGTCAAATAAACGGAACAACAGGTTATGAAGAAGCCGCTGCTCAGGTTTGACCTTGTTTTGTTTTTTTTTTCTTTTTTTACTTATTTACTATTTGGTTTTATTCAGTTGATTTATTATGTTTATAGGGAATTATTTCTGGAATAAATGCTGCTAGACATGCAGATGGGAAACCGCTTATTGTTCTTGAGAGAGAAAGCAGTTATATTGGTACTTTAATTGATGATTTGGTTACCAAAGATCTTCGAGAAACGTACCGCATGCTCACAAGGTACTATGATGCACTGAATTATGCTAATTTAGGTTGGCTTGCAAAAGAACCGAACGAAAACAAACGCGGCATGTTCGTGTTCAGTGCGTTTACTGGCCTAAATTAGGGAGCAAAAATTAGAAATAATGCAAGAATAAATAGGTTTTTTTAGATTCTTTCTTCAAAATAAAGGTTAGGATCAATTATAATATTCATAAATGGTATTTAAGGTTTTATTGATGTTTTTTAGAATGATTAACTAGTAAAATGAAAAAGTATGTTATTTAAATCATTAAAATATATTACAAAAGCATAGTTTAAAATATCATATTTTAATCAAAATACTTACTTCTTTTCAGCCGCTCAGAATATCGGTTAATTCTTCGATCTGATAACGCTGACAGCCGTCTCACACCGTTAGGTCGTGAAATTGGTTTAATAGATGACAAAAGATGGACCGCATACCAAGAAAAACAAGCCCGAATCTCCCAAGAGAAAAAAAGATTAAAAAGTGTTCGAGTCACAAGTAAGATAAAAAAAATTTTTCTTTCAGTAGATCAGCTATTTAATCGTATGAACAAAAAGCTAAAAAGTTCTTAAACAGGTGAAGAATTAGTCAATGAAGTTACTCTTCTGTCTGGTCAACCAGTTAAGAACCAGTCAACACTTGAAGGCTTACTTAAAAAACCACATATTGAATACAAACTGTTTGATAAACACGGGTTAGGAAACGATGACCTGTCAAGGACTGAAAAGGAATGCATAGAGATTGATATCAAATACGAAGGCTTGATTGCACGCCAACACAGCCAGTTGCAACAGGTTAATAATCTTAATTATCTCAAATTATCCTCATAAACACTTGTACGTAGTGTTTTGAATGTGATACATTTTTTTCAGATGGTTCATCGACAACATAAACCTCTTCCTGCCGACTTGGATTATCATTCTATGAAAACTTTATCGCATGAAGCACGTGAAAAGCTATCTAAGGTAATTTAACCAAGAATTAGTTATTATATAAATATTATTTCAAACACAAACCTTTCATATTCTAATCTCCTACTTTATTTTGAATTAATTACGCGATTTTGAATGTGAAATGACCAAAATACCCTTAACTTTAAACAAATTAAAACAAAAATAATAACTCTTTTATTTTAAAATATTGTGATCTTTGGTCGGTTCGTTTTCAGGTAAGGCCACAAACTATTGGTCAAGCCAGCAGGGTTGGCGGGGTTAGCCCTGCTGACATCACCGCGCTCCTTATTGTCTTGGAGTCGAACCGTAGGAAAGCTCAAGAGCTTAAAAGACACGAAATCTTGGCTTCGGTTATTGCAGATTCGAGCTGATAACGAGCTCTTAGTATGTATTTGTGTATGGGAATAATTATTAATTTTTGTGTACATATGAGATATGATTTTGTTATCATTTTACAGAGGAGTCAGTAATTTGATAGGATTATTTGGATATTGGCATGGTGAAATGAGAACATATATATATATATACACATATATATATATTTGTGACATGTAATATTTAAAAAAAATACATATAATGTGAATTCCAAATCAGGGAAGAAGTTGTTTGGGTTGTGTCGCTATTTCGATAAATCTTATGTATACCATAAGGTTAGAATAATAGTGAGAACCGAAAACCAAACACCCGGATCTTGCTCGGATTAGCCATTACGGTAAGTATACTCAAATTAGGCAAAAGGTCAAAACAACTATTATAAAATGTATAAACTTAGAAAGCATCCAAATGAGTTACCACCACCCATGACCATTATTTGTTTCCAACACCTTCTCGTGTCAACACACCACTTTCATCGCGACTCTGTTGTCTGTTTGTCACTGCCGCCACCACCATTGTAATATCTTTTACATTTGGCCTGTAAGAAGTCACTTAATAACAAGTATGGAGGCATTTTGTTTCCTTATAATGTTCTAAGGACTATTTAATTGTTTATCTATAGTTCAGGGGTCGAAGAAATATTCTTGAAAAAAATACACAAAATGGCAAAAAAAAAAAAATTGGCTTCGCCCGGGTTCGAACCGGAGACCTTCAGTGTGTTAGACTGACGTGATAACCAACTACACCACGAAACCATTGTTGTTTACCATCTAAAACAAATGTTGTTTTACTGTATCATATTAGTTAAAAAAGGCAATGTTTTTAAAACTGTTTTTAACTTAAACTTACAAACTTGGATGAAAGTAAACTTATAGTAATAAATGTCGCCATGCCGGAACCTGCAAGCTGGTAGAAAGATAAAAGACCAAACTATAACTCGCTCTATTTTTTAAATTTAAACCGAAAAGCTACCATAACATAACCGTTACATAAACTTATAAACCTAGTGTCAAAGCACTAGTTTCAAGTTTAACAATCCATGAAAACGACTTGTGGTAATACATAAAGCATAACCGCATACATTGAATTAATATCAAAATGGCAAGATTTAGCTACATGTTGCTTGCACAACAAGTTTCTTTGTCTTGTCGGGACAAAGTTCCGTCTTGAAATGCTCTTCGCTCAATTCCACTACGCACTCGTTCTTATTCAAGCATAGCTGCAAAAACAATGAGAGAAATGAAACCACATTTTAGTGTTTTACCCACCAACGAGCATTAACTTTTCTACTAAGTCCAGTCATATGCCTTGCACATGATGGTGGTGGTGAAATGACAAAAATACCCTCATGTGCAGAGCACATGCCTAGACTTAACAGAAACAAAAATTAGCGCCCATTAGTGGAAAGGGCGTAAACACATATGAACATGAAAGGATGATTTATGTTGTTTCCTTCATTTAAGGACGAAAAGTGAAATTTGCTATATACCTAAAGAACAAAACGTGAAAGTTGTTCAAAAGTATTTCCAAAAAAGTAAAAATAATAATAAGAGTGAACTGCGGTTTTTGTCCATGTGGTTTGTCCAAATATGCGGTTTTAGTCCAATAGTTTCAAATTTGCGATTTTGTCCCTGTGGTTTCATTTCACTTGCAATTAAACCCGAATTCATTAACCCCGTTAAGTCTGGTCGTTAAAACCATCAGCGTGCCCCTCACGTGAGGGGCGTTTTTGTCCTTTTTCTCCCCAAATAAACCCGAGTCGTAATTCGCAAGCCCCCCCTCACGTGAGGGGGCTTGCGAATTACGACTCGGGTTTATTTGGGGAGAAAAAGGACAAAACAGCCCCCCCTCACGTGAGGGGATGGTAATTCGCAAGCCCCCCCTCACGTGAGGGGATGGGATGTATTTTGGGGAAAAAGGACAAAACAGCCCCTCATGTGAAGGGCACGCTGATGGGTTTAATGACCATACTTAATGGGGTTAATGAATTCGGGTTTAAATGCAAGTGAAATGAAACCACAGGGACGAAAATCGCAAACTTGGAACTATTGGACTAAACCGCAGATTTGGACAAACCACAGGGACAAAAACCGCAGTTTACTCTAATAATAAAAACCGAAACCACATGATAACATAACCTTTTAAAAAAAGGTATGGGAGGTTTTACATGCATATCATGAATATGCATGCAAACCGACCGATAATTGTTATTTATCAAAGATTGAGAAAGTGATTACCTTTTCAAGAACGGAGATGGAATCAGGATCATGACAGTCTCCAACCCCATACGATTGGCAAGTACCCGTAGGAGTTCCATAACTAGCAAATTTAAAACCAGATATGTGCTTAATATTTGGACATTTTAACTCCAATCTTGGTTTAATGTTTTGCATATTGTTAGTGACAAATGATGGGTGATCTTCAGACGCGTGAGCACAAAGAGCGGATACTTTTCGTCTTGAAAAACTAATTTGAGTTGGGTCGCCACCTTTCTCTTCAAATATCACCAACACATTGCCTGATGGCTTGAACCAAGATCTTGGAACATGGTACCTAGAATGAAAATGTAGTTAGAATCACAAACATAGAACGTTGACCTGTTAAATCTATACGTCTGAGACGCTCAAATTAGGGGTGGCAAATGTGACCCATTGGGTTGAATGGGTTGTATTAAAATGTATATAATGGGTCAGAATGAGTCAAACTAAAAAAAGAATATGATTGAAACGGGTTGACATTTCTTGAAGTTTTTTTTAATGGAACGAGAAAACGGAGGAAACTTTTTAGTACGTTTATTTTTTAGTTTTTGATTTATGATTTTTTAATTATTTTTTAATGAGGGGTTTTTGAAATGGGTCGAAATGAGTTGAGATTTCAAAAACCCCTCATTAAAAAATTGAAAAAAAAAATTAATAACTTGAAATATAAATCAAAAACTAAAAAAGTAAAAATACTAAAAAGTTTTCTTCGTCTTTCTCGTTCCATAAAAAAAACTTGAGATTTGTCAACCCGTTTCAATCAAATTATTTTTTTAGTTTGACCCATTTTGACTCATTATATACATTTTAATACAACTCATTCAACCCATGGGTCACATTTGCCACCCCTAGCTCAAATTATCATTTTCTGAATTTTGACCCGTTAGCTAATGATCATTTTGACCCACGTGACCCTTTACCTGAAATGCTCTTTTTTTTTCTGAATTTTGACCCGTTGTAAAAATGGCAGGAAAAAATACAAATTTTGTTTTTAAAAGTTGGACAAAAAAGGTACATGTTTTTACATGAGCCCATTTTGACCCGTTACCTGAAATGCTCATTTTTCTGAATTTGACCCGTTAGCTAATGATCATATTACCAATTTGACCCGTTATATGGAAGGCTCATTTTCTGAATTTTTACCGACCCGTTTGCAAAAATGAAAAATTGTAGTAAAATGCTTTATGTGAATAAAGAATGTACTTTTTTATTGTTGTCTATAATTGCATATAATTACTAGTGTTTTTTATGAAAATATTAAACACGAGGAAGACGTTTTACCATCTTTGTGTCGGTTCTCCACACCCTCTATTGCATTTATCCGGGTTAAATTTGCCTCTATAATCACATGTTTTAACACACTTATCAAATGGAGCTTTTCGGGGCCAATATCTTCCAATCTGCTTCCCATTTAACCACACCAACCCCTTTCCCATGTGAACCATGTCAAGTCCAATGGGCTCATCGCCAGGTGGCGCATCCACGATAGCCTGCAAGATCCAATAGTTAGTAGAACAGAACCAAGAAAACCGCCAACATGGTCAAAAATGGTTAAAAGTTAAAACAGATGGAACCTAATGTGCATACCTTATACCATGTTAATGGTTGATTTTTAGGTGGCTCGGAAACCTTTGTCCACTTCATATTTTTGGCACCGTCTGCATTGTATATTCTTAGATGCTCACTTTCTAAACCGATCTGCAAAGAGTCAGAAATGAAAAAGTCAAACATGATACTTACAATATTCAAAAGTCACATGTTAATAATACAAAGTAGTAACCATGTAATATAATCCTTCTAGATTTTAAAGTCAAATATTAATATAAAGTCATATATTAATATAAAGTTGTATACCTTGTAGGTCCATGCAGTGTTAGTTAAGTCCATGGTTCCATTCTTAATACCTTCGAGTTTCACACTCGTTAAACCGGCTCCAACCCATTCGTAAAACGACCCGGCATTCTATTAAAATGGGACCCACATTCACATTCATATTTCCCGTAAAACAAAAGGGTAAAATAAATAAAATTAGTAACTTACTTGGAGGCCAACAGTCATGCTCAAAATGGCAATTTCGTTATTTCCCGCCTTCAAAGAAACCGGGCTCTTAAACGTGAAGGGTGACACGGTACCGTTTCCCGATCCACTAGCTATTTAAAACGTAAAATGTTAAATGAATTTTAAGTAAAAATAATGACATAATAAGCAGAAAACAAAAGTCAAACTTCATGAATAACAGAAGTCAAACCTTGAAGTATGCCATTCACAAAGGCATGAAGAGCATGCCCCTTTGATTCAATAACGAGCGTTGGTTTGATTCCGTTCGTTAAAAATTTTTCATTTTGGTCAACAAATAATCTACAAGAAAATTGTAAAATTCCTCAATGTTGACTTTTATGAGTCAAAGCTCTTTTAGACAGTTGACAAATAGTTAAAAAAAAGTATCTTTATATAGACACAAACCTAGTTGTATGCCAAAGGTAATCAGTAGTATCTTTTGTGGTATTAATATGATCCACAAAACCGTTGCGTGTAAAATCCGCTTTTCCCCAAATCCCGGCTTTCTCAACAAATATTTCCCAATTATTCTTCAGTTGCTCTGGCAACATTGTAATGGTAGACGTTTGAGATCCGACCTATTTAAAAAACATGCACAATGTTAGTTGACTTTTAAGGTCAAACAAACTACTTTTAAATCCCAGATTTCGAGCACTACAAATTTTCTTTTCCAAGTATTTTTATATCATATTATGTAGTCATAGATGAAATCATTAAAATCTAAAACTTAAAGTTTATAACATGAAAAATGATGTGTCTAAGTTATATTTTTTATATAGCAGGTTTGACTCTCAAAAGTCAACAATGAATAGAAGTTACCTTGGCGGTGTTGAAGATGACATTTTTGCAGTCGGGAAGAATGCTAACCGACCATGCTGGCAATGTATATGAAGCATTCCGAAAAATAACAGTTTTTTCGTTTACGTCATCTATGTTAGCGATAAAAGCAGCACATGTTCCCGATGCATCTTCATAAACATCTGCCTAAATGATGAAAAAAAAAACTTTTCTGTTAGTCGCATGTTTAAAGAAGTGGAATCTTTGAAAATAAACGAAGTACGTACCTCTTGTTTAGAACCAAGTTGAACCAAGGTCGGTTTATTGTTCAATAGTGTGTGTTCACACAACTTAATAGCTCGATGAAGCTCCTTTAGGTGACTCCATTTTGGATACCTTGGTAATCCTGTAATGCAAGAAAATATTTAGAGATTATTTAGAAAGTCAAATGAGCTACTTTTGGCTTTAAAATTATTATGTGTGTACTTAATTGTTTAAAGATATATATATATATATATATATATATAACTACATGAAGGAGAATATAATATATACTTTGGAAACCAAGTTATGCTAAAAATGTAAAGAATATGTATGCTATTTATAAGTTTTTAGATATACTAGTTTGACATTCATAGTCAAAGTCAAAGTCAAAAGTATGAAAATGAACACTAAATAAATAGAGTTCTTGTTACCATATTCATCAATCGGTGCATCGTAATCATAACTTGTGGTGATGAACGGGCCGCCAGACGTACGCCCGAAATTCGTCCCACCATGATACTAAACTCAACACGAAAAACAAAGTCAAAGTCAAATGATGGAGAAGTTATGCATTTATGAAGTATAAGAACTCATCAAAACAATACCATATAATAATTATGCACACTTCCTCCTTTTTGGAAAAACCGAGCAACCGAATATGCAACATCTTCAGGCGGACGATGCGAATTTCTGCCACCAAATGTCTTGAACCTATGCCAACATGGAAAAAATAAAATTTAACTTAAAGAGCAAAAAATATAAATATTAAAGTATCATTTACATACCATCCTGGCCAATTCTCGGTCCATATTTTGGGCATTGTTGGAAATATTGGTTTGAACTCATCACAGTAAAATGAATTACAAGTGTTGATCTGCAAAGATTATTAAATGAGATTTTTTAGAAGTCGGACCATGATTATTATCGAGTTACTTATAAGTATACGGCACGTGGGACCTGTACCACTGGATCGGGAGCATCCCATTGCTGACACATTATCCATGGTACACCTGTGTTTTGAGAAAGAGCCATTTTAGCTGCCCATTGAGTATATGATCTGCCACCTTCACCATACGAAAGCTCATAGGATCCATACTCGTTTTCCACCTACAATAGTAAGGGCATTTTAGTCTTTTTACACACACTTAACTGAAAAATCTAATGCCCGTCCACTCGTTTTAGAGACCGTGGGTGGAGAAAAGGGGGGGGGGGATACATATATGTAATTTTAGAAAAGGGAGGAGCAAACATGCATTATAGGTGCAAACAAGCCGAGCACGAGTTCGGCTCGCGACTAGTTTTTTCAAGCTCGGCTCATTTGTTAATTGAGTTTTATATATTTGTTTTCAATTATAATTTTATATAGCATAATATATATATAGTTATTTTTTCATAGCATTATATATATAAATTAATAATTATTAAATATATATGTATATATTATATAAAAAATAACATAAATGACAGGCTTGTTTAGGCTCGCGAGCCGGCTCGAGCTCGATAACTGAATCTTAGGCTCGTTTATTAAACGAGCTTACTTTTAGGCTCGAGCCCGGGCTCGTTTAAACTGGCTCGATCAAGCTTTTTCACTAGCCGATCTCGAGTAGCTCGCGAGCGGCTCGCTTGTATGCACCCCTAGTTATAGGCTAAGCACAAGGAGCATCCGAGTGATGAACTCTTTTATACATATCAATACGTGTAAAAAATACAGAACTTTAACTTTTTTTATAAACACTAGTTTGATTGTTACTTGCCTGAGCTAAAATGATGGGACCACCTTGTGATGCAAAAAACTTATCTTTTTTCATCATATTCACAATAACAGTTGTGAAGTTCTGCATATAATGCTGCATTTTCCGCCAACAACACAAATTAATATTTTTAGAAAAGATAATAATATTATACTCAAGAATCAGTTTTTTGTTTAAAAATTAGATAGAAAACATTAACAATTTCAAACCTTGAAAGGTTCATTGTCGGTTCTAAACACGGTCCCGGGCACATAATGCAACTAAACAGGTATACCACTGAATATTTTACAACAACTTGTTAGCAATTCATTATAAAAAGAACCTTTTAAGCATAAAAATGCAATCTTGAAATTAAATTAATAATGAATAATAATAATGATAAACTTGCCCAAAGTTCCATTCTGCAGCAACTCCGGAGAATTAAAAGCAAACCAGCATCTTGAACTATCTTTACAAATTTGGGTAAATCATACCTTCCACCAAAGTAGTACTAATAACACCACATCAAAAAAAAAAAAAAAAAAAAAATCATTTGGTGAATTTGACTTCTTGGAAAAGTCAAAGTTAAGTCAACTTTAATGTGGGAAATTCTGAAATCTAAAATGCCACTCACATTGCCTGGTGAAGGTTCATGCCCGTTCCAAAATACGTATGTTTCAATCGCATCTACACCTCCTTCTTTTGCAGTTTTTACCAATCCGGGCCACATCTACCAGAATTAAAAGTTGCATAACTACAAGACCTCAACAAGACACGAAAATAAACAGGTTTTGGGTTGGATAACATAATCCTTTGTTGGATAACATAATCCGTTTATTTAAACAGGTCAACCCGAACACAACCTGTTTAATAAATGGGTTAACTTGTTAACCCGTCTAAGGATTTTTAAATAAAGTTCACATAAATTTCTTTTTAAAAAAAAGTTGTTACTAAGTCGGTAGATATTACTCATTTCACAGATAACATAACACGAACATGATCTGATTTTAAGTACGTTCAACACGAATAAATATACGGGTCGTGTTCAGGTTTGGTTCACCTGTTCAACCTGCCAACCGACACGTTTGACACCTCTAATTTCGGCTTAAGATTTTCAAGCTCAAATGGCAAAAACCAAAAAAACAAAACCGAACCGAAACCAAAACGAAAACCGTAACCGAAAAAAACAAAACCGAACGGTTTCAAAAACCGATGTTTTGGTTTTCTGTTTGGTTTTAGACGAAACCGCACCACGCACACCCCTACAAATACCTGATTCAAGAAAACATCTAAAAATCAATAAATCATACCAAAATAATAATGATAATAATAATAATAATAATTTAAAAAAATAACTTTTTGAATAATACACAATACAATATAGCAGCTTAAAACTTAACAGAATAACAGATAACATTTATACATAATAATCAAAAAACCACAATTATATATATATATATATATATATATATATATATATATATATATATATATTTATTATGGATGGATGGTTATAAACAATAATCTTACAGCAGGAACACTACGAGGGTAATGAATAGAAGCTGAAATAATAAGTCTTCTTTCACCATTGATGATGAGTGACCTGCTATCATAACTCACACTGTTACTACCAGCTTCTGCAAATGGTGAAATGTACAACCATACAAAGCAGCAGCTGAATAATATTAACAGAAACAAAGTACAACCAGTGGAAGAAGCCATTCAAGAAAGCTTCCTTCTTTCACTTCAGTTTTGATGAAAGCTTGAAGCTTTTTATAAGAGTTTTAAAGTCTTTTTTTAATAATGGATGAGATATTTCCTATAAATTAATTTACAAAATTATTATTATTATTTACCTTTTTGAAACATTTTTAGTTAATATATATACACTTTTTTTTAACGATTAACGAATCTTTCAAAAATGATTACCGGTTAACCACAAGCTCGTTGGCTACACTTATGCTTTTAACATTACGTAATGATATGGTTTATTGGATTTTAGTAATCCTATTAGGTGGTATTGACCGATAATAATCCCAATTCATTTTATAGCCAGTAACGGTCCCAAATTTTAAAAAAATTGGCCCCTAATGGTCCTTCGTTAAAAAAAAAGACTTAACGGCGTTAAACTTTTTCCCCGACTTTCAGGTTAATTTTTTCCAAAATGACGAAACAATGCTTCTATTCGGATGTTTGAACTTACAATTAACAAAAATCAAGTTGTTTGGATCATCGTTTCGAGCGAAGATTTACATCAATTGACTCGTATTCTTCTTACGATCAAAAGCCCTAAAACATTAATTTGAAATTCGGAAAAAAGTGTAACGTCGTTAAGTCTTCACCCGGCTCGGTGAACATACCCCTTTAGCAATACTGACAATATCTCGAACGGGCCGAAGGTTGGCGTCATGGCGTAATTATTGATCCGATTCTTTTGTAGGGTCATAAAATATTGTATGGAAGTCACCAAGACCGAATTTCTAATCCGATTCGGTGGTTCGACCAATACTCAGTTTTTCCTCCGGCTCGGTAAACATACTCCTTTGGCAATACCGGTAAAAAATTCGAACGGGCCGCGGGGTGGCGTCAGGGCATAATTATTGATCTGATTCTTTCGTAGGGTCGTAAAATATTGTATGTAAGTCACCAAGACCGAATTTCTAATCCGATTAAGTGGTTCGACCCATACTCAGTTTTTTCTCCGCTCGGTGAACATACCCTTTCGGCAATACTGGCAAAATTTCAAACGGGCCGCGTGGTGGCGTCAAGGCATAATTATTGATCCGATTTTTTTGTAGGGTCATAAAATTTTGTATGGAAGTCTCCAAGACCGAATTTCTGATCTGATTCGTGTTTCGACCCATACTCAGTTTTACCTCCGCCTCGGTGAACATACCCCTTTAGCAATACTGGCAAAATTTCAAACGGGCCGGGGGTGGCGGCAGGGCATAATTATTTATCCGATTCTTTCGTAGGGTCATAAAATATTGTATGGAAGTCACCTAGACCGAATTTCTGATCCGATTCGGTGGTTCGACCAATACTCAGTTTTTCCTCCGGCTCGGTGAACATACCCCTTTAGCAATACTGGTAAAAAATTCGAACGAGCAGCGGGGTGGCGTCAGGGCATAATTAATGATCCGATTCTTTCGTAGGGTCGTAAAATATTGTATAGAAGTCACCAAAACCGAATTTCTTATCCGATTCAGTGGATCGACCCACACTCAATTTTTTCTCCGGTTCGGTGAACATACATACCCCTTTGACAATACTAACAAAATTTCGAACGGGCCGCTTGGTGGCGTCAGGGCGTAATTATTGATCTGATTCTTTCGTAGGGTTATAAAATATTGTATGGAAGTCACCATGACCGAATTATTGATCCGGTTCGGTGGTTCAACCCATACTCAATTTTTCCTCCGGCTCGGTGAACATACCCAACAATACAAGTAAAAATTCGAACGGGCCGCAGGGTAGCGTCAGGGCATAATTATTGATCAGATTCTTTCGTAGGGTCTTAAAATATTGTATGAAAGTCACCAAGACCGAATTTCTGATCCGATTCAGAGGTTCGACACATACTCAGTTTTTCCCCCGGCTCGGTGAACATACCCCTTTGTCAATACTGGCAAAATTTCAAACAGGCTGCGAGGTGGCGTCAGGGCATAATTATTAATCCGATTCTTATGGTCATAAAATATTGTATGGAATTTCTAAACGGATTCGGTGGTTTGACCCATACTCAGTTTTACCTCCGGCTCGGTGTACATACCTCTTTGGCAATACTGGCAAAATTTCAAAACGGGCCGCAAGGTGGCTTCAGGGCATAATTATTGATCAAATTCTTTTGTAGGGTCAACAAATATTGCATGGAAGTCTTCAAGACCGAATTTCTGATCCGATTCAGTTGTTCGATCCATACTCAGTTTTTCCTCCGGCTCAGGGAACATACTCCTTTGGCAATACTGGCAAAATTTCGAACGGGCGCGGGGTGGCGTCAGGGCATAATTATTGATCCGTTTCTTTCAAAGGGTCATAAAATATAGTATCGAAGTCTCCAAGACCGAATTTCTGATCCGATTCAGGTGTTCGACCCATACTCAGTTTTTCCTCCGGCTCGATGAACATACCCCTTGGGCAATACTGCAAAATTTCGAACGGGCCCCGGGGTGGCGTCAGGGCATAATTATTGATCTGATTCTTTCGTAAGGTCATAAAATATAGTATGGAAGTCTTCAAGACCGAATTTCTGATCCGATTAAGTTTTTCGACCCATATTCAGTTTTTCCTTTGGTCGGTGAACATATACCCCTTTGGCAATACTGAAAAATTTCAAACGGGCCACGGGGTGGCAACAGGGCATAAATATTGATCTGTTTCTTTCAAAGGGTCGTAAAATATAGTATGGAAGTCTCCTAGACCGAATTTCTTATCCGATTCAATGGTTCGACCCACACTCAGTTTTACCTCCGGCTCGGTTAACATACCCCTTTGGTAATACTAGCAAAATTTCGAACTGGGCACGGGGTGGCGTCAGGGCATATTTATTGATCCGATTTTTTCGTAGGGTCATAAAATATTGTATGGAAGTCACCAAGACCGAATTTCTGATCCGATTCGGTGGTTTGACCCATACTCAGTTTTTCCTCCGGCTCGGTGAACATACCCCTTTGGCAATACCGGTAAAAAATTCAAACGGGCCGCGGGGTGGCGGTAGGGCATAATTATTGATCCGATTCCTTCGTAGGGTCGTAAAATTTTGTAAAAAAGTCTCCAAGACCGAATTTCTGATCCGGTTCAGTGGTTCGACCTATACTTAGTTTTTCCTCCGGCTCGGTGAACATACCCCTTTGGCAATACAGACAAAAATTTCGAATGGGCTGTGGGGAGGCGTCAGTGCATAATTATTGATCCGATTCTTTCGTAGGGTTATAAAATATTGTATGGAAGTCACCAAGACCGAAATTCTTATCCGATTCGGTGGTTCGACCCATACTCAGTTTTTCCTCCGGTTCGGTGAACATACCCTTTTGGCAATACTCGCAAAAACTCGAATGGGCCGCGTGGTGGTGTCAGGCATTTTTATTGATCCGATTATTTTATAGGGTCATAAAATTTTGTACGGAAGTCTCCAAGACCGAATTTTTGATTCAATTCGTGGTTCAACCCATAATCAGTTTTTTCTTCGGCTCGGTGAACATACCCCTTCTGCACTACTGGAAAAATTTCGAACGAGCCGCGGGGTGGCGTCTGGGCATAACTATTAATTTGATTCTTTCGTAGGGTCATAAAATAATGTATGAAACTTTACAATACCGAATTTCTGATCCGATTCGGTGGTTTGACCCATACTCAGTTTTTCCTCCGGCTTGGTGAACTTACCTATTTGGCAATACTGGCAAAATTTCGAACGGGCCGCTGGGTGGCGTCAGGGCATAATTATTGATCCGATTTTTTCATAGGGTCATAAAATATTGTATGGAAGTCTCCAATACCGAATTTCTGATCCGATTCGGTGGTTCAACCCATACTCAGTTTTTCCTCTGGCTAGGTGAACATACCCCTTTGGTAATACTGACAAAATTTCGAACGGGCCGCGGGGTGGCGTCAGGGCATATTTATTGATCCGATTCTTTCGTATGGTCATAAAATATTGCATGGAAGTCTTCAAGACCGAATTTTTGATCCGATTATGTTGTTCGACCCATAATCAATTTTTTTTCCGGCTCGGTGAACATACCCATTTGGCAATAATGGCAAAATTTGAACGGACCACGGGGTGGCGTCAGGGCATAATTATTTATTCGATTCTTTCGTAGGGTTGTAAAATACTGTATGGAATTATCCAAGACCGAATTTCTAATTCGATTCGGTGGTTCGACCCACACTAAGTTTTTCCTCCGCTCGGTGAACATACCCCTTTGAAAATACATGGAAAATTTCGAACGGGCCGCGGGGTGGCGTCCGGGCATAATTATTGATCTGTTTATTTTTTAAGGTTCATAAAATATAGTATGGAAGTCTCTAAGAACGAATTTATGATCCGATTCAGTTATTAGACCCATACTCAGTTTACCTCCGGCTCGGTGAACATACCCCTTTAGCAATACTGACAAAATTTCGAACGGGGCGGGGGTGGCGTCAGGGCATAATTATTTATACGATTCTTTCGTATGGTCATAAAATATTGTATGGAAGTCACCAAGACCGAATTTCTGATCCGATTAGGTGGTTCGACCAATACTCTGTTTTTCCTCCGGCTCGGTGAACATACCCTTTGGCAATACTGGCAAAATTTTGAACGTGCTGCGGGGTGGCGTCAGGGCATAATATTTGATCCGTTTCTTTCAAAGGGTCATAAAATATAGTATGGAAGTCTCCAAGACTGAATTTTTTGATCCGTTTCAGTTATTCGACCCATACTCAGTTTTTCCTCCTGCTCGGTGAACATACCCCATTGGCAATACTGCAAAATTTCAAACGGGCCGCGGGGTGGCGTCAGAGCATAATTGTTATCACGATTCTTTCGTAGGGTCATAAAATATTGCAAGGAAGTCTCCAAGACCGAATTACTAATCCGATTCGGTGGTTCGACCAATACTCAGTTTTTCCTCCGGCTCGATGAACATACCCCTTTAGCAATACTAGCAAAATTTCGAACGGGCCGAGGGGTGGCGTCAAGGCATAATTATTGATCCGATTATTTCGTAGGGTCATAAAATATTGTATGGAAGTCACCAAGACCGAATTTCTTATCCGATTATGTTGTTCAACCCATAATCAATTTTTCGTCCGGCTCGGTGAACATACCCCTTTGGCAATTCTGGTAAAAAATTCGAACGGGCCGCGGGGTGGCGTCAGAGCATAATTAATGATTCGATTCTTTCGTAGGGTCCTAAAATTTTGTAAAGAAGTCTCCATGACCGAATTTCTGATCCGATTCAGTGGTTCGACCCTCACTCAGTTTTTTCTCCGGCTCGGTGAACATACATACCCCTTTGGTAATACTGGCAAAATTTCGAACGGGCCGCTTGGTGGCGTCAGGGCGTAATTATTGATCTGAGTCTTTCGTATGGTCATAAAATATTGTATGGAAGTCACCAAGACCGAATTTCTGATTTGATTCGGTGGTTCAACCCATAATCAGTTTTTCCTCCGGCTCGGTGAACATACCCCTTTGGCAATACCAGTAAAATATTCAAACGTGCCGCGGGGTAGAGTCAGGGCATAATTATTGATCAGATTCTTTCGCAGGGTCTTAAAATATTGTATGAAAGTCACTAAGACCGAATTTCTGATCCAATTCAGTGGTTCGACACATACTCAGTTTTTCCTCTGGCTCGGTGAACATACCCATTGTCAATACTATCAAAATTTTAAACGGACTGCGAGGTGGCGTTAGGGTAAAATTATTAATCTGATTCTTAGGGTCATAAAATATCGTACGGAAGTCTCCAAGAACGAATTTCTAATCCGATTCGGTGGTTTGACCAATACTCAGTTTTACCTCCGGCTCGGTGTTCATACCTCTTGGGCAATACTGGCAAAATTTCAAAACGAGCCGCGGGGTGGCGTCAGGGCATAATTATTGATCCGATTCTTTTATAGGGTCAAAAAATATTGCATGGAAGTCTTCAAGACCGAATTACAGATCCTATTTAGTTGTTCAACCCATACTCAGTTTTCCTCCGGCTCGGTGAACATACCCCTTTGGCAATACTGGCAACATTTCGAACGGGCGCGGAGTGGCGTCTGGGCATAATTATTAATCCGTTTCTGTCAAAGGGCCATAAAATATAGTATGGAAGTCTCCAAAACCGAATTCAGATCCGATTCAGTTGTTCGACCCATATTAAATTTTCCTCCGGCTAGTTGAACATACCCCTTTGGCAATACTGCAAAATTTCGAACGGGCCGATGGGTGGCGTCAGGGCATAATTATTGATCCGATTCTTTCGTAGGGTCATAAAATATAGTATGGAAGTCTCCAAGACCGAATTTCTGATCTGATTCAGTTGTTTGACCCATATTCAGTTTTTCCTCCGGCTCGGTGAACATACCTCTTTGACAATACTGCAAAATTTGAAACGGGTCGCGGGGTGACGTCAAGGCATAAATATTGATCTGTTTCTTTCAAAGTGTCATAAAATATAGTTTGGAAGTTTCCAAGACCGAATTTCTGATCCGATTCAGTGGTTCGACCCACACTCAGTTTTACCTCCAGCTCGGTTAACATACCCCTTTGGCAATACTGGCAAAATTTCGAACGGGCCGCGGGGTGGCGTCAGGGCATAATTATTGATCTGATTCTTTCTTATGGTCATAAAATATTGTATGGAAGTCACCAAGACCGAATTTCTGATCCGATTCGGTGGTTTGACCCATACTCAGTTTTTCCTCTGGCTCGGTGAACATACCCCTTTGGCAATACCGGTAAAAAATTCAAACTGGCTGCGGGGTGGCGTCAGGGAAAAATTATTGATCCGATTCTTTCGTAGGGTCATAAAATTTTGTAAAGAAGTCTCCAAGACCGAATTTCTGATTTGATTCAGTGGTTCGACCCATACTCAGTTTTCCTCCAGCTCAGTGAACATACCCCTTTGACAATAGAGGCAAACATTTCGAACGGGCCGTTGGGAGGCGTCAGTGTATAATTATTGATCCGATTCTTTCATAGGGTTATAAAATATTGTATGGAAGTCACCAAGACCAAATTTCTGATCCGATTCGGTGGTTCAACCCATACTCAGTTTTTCCTCCGGTTCGGTGAACATACTTTTTTGGCAATACTAGCAAAAACTCTAACGGGCTCCGTGGTGGTGTCAGGGCATAATTATTGATCTGATTATTTTGTAGTGTCATAAAATTTTGTATGGAAGTCTCCAAGACCAAATTTCTGATCAGATTCGTGGTTCGATCCATACTCAGTTTTTTCTTCAGCTCGGTGAACATACCCCTTCTGCAATACTTGCAAAATTTCGAACGAGCCGCGGGGTGGCGTTAGGGCATAACTATTAATTCAATTCTTTCGTAGGTGTTGAAACCTTCCAAGATCTAGCCGAGTCGATATATCGATTATACAATACGATATGAATACTTTAAATACATAGTTTATTGATAAATAATGAATAATTCCATAATAAGTTATGGAGAGGATATAACTTAGATCTAGGACCTTACACCTCTCATATGTGTGATCTCACTTAATTATGAGCATGGAACCACCTATTTATAGGCCACATGCTCCAGTTCGTTAATTTAGTCTAATTCGTTATATCTTCATAACGAATTAGACTCCATTCGTTATGCTTCCATAACGAATGGTAATACCTTAACGAACTATCCCTCATTCGTTATGCTTCCATAACGAATGGGATTATAAACTTAACGAACTAGCCTAGACTATAACGAATGGGCCTCATTCGCTATACAAACCATAGCGAATGGGCCATTTACAATAAATATTCAATCTAGACTATCTATAATTTATTCGATCGCTACGGACACCGAAACCGTGCACTAACAGACTCTCCCTTTTCCGTAGCTATCGAATACTTTATCCTTGAATACTTTAACTGCAAATCACCAGTCACAAACCGTGCACTAACAGACTCCCCCTTGACTGATGATTTTTGGGCTTGTGCAGACAAACAATCTTTAAATCTTTTTCAGCAAACCATTAACTTGTAGCTTCATTAGATCTCCCCCTCAAAGTGAGCAACTCTTGGAGATCATCCCGATCATCCACTGGCGTATGATATGGTTCAATCTTTTAACAATCAGCATCAAGTCATCAGCTATCTGTCAGCAGCGGTAAAGAAAACATATCTTTACGTTTAACCTCGTCACACATCTTCGTGAACAACTCGATCATTCAACATCTTTCACTTCGGTTTTCCCTCTCTTGATAACGTGTATCCCAAATATACCCTTTGAAGCTCTTCCACATCCAATTCGCAAAGATGCACTAATGTTTGGGCATAAGATTAAGAGTTCGAGAATCGTCAAATGATCAAATTCTTCAATCCAATGACAAGACTCGTATATCTTCAATAAGATCAACCTATTCGAGAATCGTCCCTCTCAACAGAAATAATCCGCCGTAAACTCGTAGCCAACATAGTCAGGATCAAGTCCCTCAGAAAGAAGTAAACGAACAGACACTCGTATCCCACATAGTCAGGTTTCAATCTTTGAACAAATCAATCACCAATCGAAGAACAATTGCAGTCTTGAACTCAGTCAAACGTAGCTTTGCAAGTATGAATTACCACCAGAAATGCAGTAATTTTTCAAGAAACCTTGCACACGTTGGAAGATACATGCTAAATAAACTCAAATAATAGTTTTATCTCCCCCTTTTCTTGACAAATTCAGCAAGGTCTTGAACAATCTCCAAAATTCACAAAACAAACTCCTCCTTAAATTACTCGCCCCCCGGCCAATTGAAACGCGTAAAAGTTGGCCGGAAAATATATTACCAAAAGTTGAGAGAAGAGTACCCAATACATTAGGAACATCCTAGAAAAATTTCAATTAAGAAAATTTTTCCTGATTTTCCCGCCAAAATTTCACAGAAAATTTTCGAAAAATAAATATTATCGCCAAAATTTTCGTGAATGAAATCTCAATCACGAGAAGTATTCAGAAAAAAATTCGCGCAAGAAAAATTTTCCCGCCATTTTACTTTTTGTTTTTTTAACGAATCAACTCTCCATTCGTTATAAATATCCAATCTTAGTCCGTGCTCTCCAGTTCGTTATAAATTAAACTCCAATTCGTTATAGATATCCACCATTCGTCAACCATTCACTG
Organism: Bidens hawaiensis; assembly: GCF_021521415.1. Classification (NCBI taxonomy): domain Eukaryota; kingdom Viridiplantae; phylum Streptophyta; class Magnoliopsida; order Asterales; family Asteraceae; genus Bidens; species Bidens hawaiensis. The sequence goes on along the minus strand of NW_027496922.1, from coordinate 183,264 downwards.
ATTCGTTACATACTTAACGAATCTGCTCAATTCGTTACCATTCTAATTCGTTATAACATTTACACGAATGGCCTCCCATTCGTTATGATTTCCACTTCGTCATACCTATAACGAATTACATTAATTCGTTACCAATACCTTAACGAATTAATTTAACGAAATACTTTAATTCGTTACATTTAACTTAACGAATCTCCATAACGAATTACCTTGATTCGTTATCATTACATTAACGAATTAACTTAATTCGTTAAATTTTCCATAACGAATTGCTACAGTAATTCGTTAGACTCCTGTAACGAATCATCTACAGTAATATAACGAATTAGTTTGTTGGACTTGAACTGCTCGCCGAAAAAACGTGATTCGCCGAAAAAATCAGTTACAATGGCCGAAAAAACTAGATATGGCCGGAATCTGGATATTTTGAACTTCAACAATGGTGAAATCATCAAAACAACATAATTATCCAACATAAATACATACGGAAACTTGGAATTGCATCAGGAACATGAATCAATCCACCATTCCAACAAATAACCATTGATTCAACACCAATTGAATCAACCCGTAATATGCTCTTCAATGGTGAAACACTCAATTCACCATAATTAACCACCAAAATCCACAGAAACATGCGGATTTCAATAATAAACACAAATCCATCATCCAATTAACTTAACACTGACTAAATCATCATAAACATAATCAAACCATAACCATGCTCTTCCATGGCAGATTCTTCATTACACCATAACTTAACACCAAATTACACAGGAAGCTTCATCTTCCATCAACAAACACGAATTCACAAACAAATCCACCAATAACACACTAATTTACTCCAGATATGACCAAAACCCGAAGAACACGAAGAACACGAAAAACTAAGATTCATACCTTAATCAATGTAACGGGAGCAGCTCCTGCTCTGATACCAATTGGTGAAACCTTCCAAGATCTAGCCACATCGATACATCGATTATACAATACGATATGAATACTTCAAATACATAGTTTATCGATAAATAATGAATAATTACATAATAAGTTTTGGAGAGGATATAACTTAGATCTAGGACCTCACACCTCTCATACGTGTGATCTCACTTAATTATGAGCATGGGACCACCTAGTTAAGCCACATGCTCCAGTTCGTTAATTTAATCTAATTCGTTATATCTTCATAACAAATTAGAGTCCATTCGTTATGCTTCCATAACGAGTGGTAATACCTTAACGAACTATCCCTCATTCGTTATGCTTTCATAACGAATGGGCTTATATACTTAAAGAACTAGCCTAGACTATAACGAATGGGCCTCATTCGCTGTACAAACCATAGCGAATGGGCCATTTACAACAAATATTCAATCAAGACTATCTATAAGTTATTCGATCGCTACGGACACCGAAACCGTGCACTAACAGTAGGGTCATAAAATAATGTATGGAAGTCACCAAGACCGAATTTCTGATCCGATTTGGTAGTTTGACCCAAACTCAGTTTTTCCTCCGGCTCGGTGAACTTACCCCTTTGGAAATACTGGCAAAATTTCGAACGGGCCGCTGGGTGGCATCAGGGCATAATTATTGATCAAATTGTTTCGTAGGGTCATAAAATATTGTATGGAAGTCTCCAATACCGAATTTCTGATCCGATTCGGTGGTTCGACCCATACTCAGCTTTTCCTCCGGCTAGGTGAACATACCCCTTTGGTAATATTGGAAAATTTTCGAACGGGTCGCGGGGTGGCGTCAGGGCATAATTATTGATCCGATTCTTTCGTATGATCATAAAATATTGCATGGAAGTCTTCAAGACCGAATTTCTGATCCGATTTAGTTGTTCGACCCATAATCAATTTTTCCTCGGGCTCGGTGAACATACCTTTTTGGCAATACTGGCAAAATTTCGAACGGGCCGCGGGGTGGCGTCAGGGCATAATTATTGATCTGATACTTTCGTAGGGTCAAAAAATATTGTAAGGAATTCTCAAGACCGAATTTCTAATTCGAGTCGGTGGTTCGACCCACACACAGTTTTTCATCCGGATTGGTGAACATACCCCATTGGCAATACTGGAAAAATTTCGAACGGGCCGCGGGGTGGCGTCAGGGCATAATTATTGATTTGTTTCTTTTTTAAGGGTCATAAAATATAGTATGGAACTCTCCAAGACCGAATTTCTGATCCGATTCAGTTGTTCGACCCATACTCAGTCTTTCCTCCGGCTCGGTGAACATATACCCTTTCGGCAATGCGGCAAAATTTCGAACAGGCCGCGGGGTGGCGTCAGGGCATAATTATTGATCCGGTTCTTTCGTAGGGTAATAAAATATAGTATGAAAGTCTCCAATACCGAATTTCTAATTCTATTCAGTGGTTCGACCCACACTCAGTTTTTCCTCCGGCTCGGTGAACATACCTCTTTAGTAATACGGGCAAAATAAGAACATGCTGCGGGGTGGTGTCAGGGCATAATTATTGATCCGTTTCGTTAAAAGGGTCGTAAAATATAGTATGGAAGTCTCCAAGACTGAATTTTTGATCCGATTCAGTTGTTCGACCCATACTCAGTTTTTCTTCTGGCTCAGTGAACATATCTCGTTGGCAATAATGCAAAATTTCGAACGGGCCGCGGGGTGGCGTCAGGGCATAATTATTGACCTGATTCTTTCGTAGGGTCATAGAATATTGTATGGAAGTCTCCAAGACCGAATTACTGATCCAATTCGGTGGTTCAACCCATACTCAGTTTTTCCTCCGGCTCGGTGAACATACCCCTTTGGAAATACTGTCAAAATTTTAAACGGGCCGCGGGGTGGCGTCAGGGCATAATTATTAATCCGATTCTTTCTTAGGGTCATAAAATACTGTATAGAAGTCTCAAAGACCGTATTTCTGATCTGATTCGGTGGTTCAAACCGTACTCAGTTTTTCCTCCGGCTCAGTGAATATACCCCTTTGGCAATACTGGCAAAATTCGAATGGGCCGCGGGGTGGCGTCAGGGCATAATTATTGATCCGTTTCTTTTCAAAGGGTTATAAAACATAGTATGGAAGTCTCCAAGACCGAATTTCTGATCAGATTCAGTTGTTCGACCCATACTTAGTTTTTCCTCCAGCACGGTGAACATCCCCATTTGGCAATACTGCAAATTTGGAACTGGCCGCGGGGTGGCATCAGGGCATAATTATTGATCCAATTCTTTCGTAGGGTCATAAAAAAAAGTATGGAAGTCTCCAAGACGAATTTCTAATTTGATTCGGTGGTTCGACCCACACTCAGTTTTTACTCCGGCTCGGTGAACATACCCTTTTAGCAATACCGGCAAAATTTCGAACGGGCCGCAGGGTGGCGTCAAGGCATAATTATTGATCCGTTTCTATCAAAGGGTCATAAAATATAATATGGATGTCTCTAACACCGAATTTTTGATCCGGTTTAGTGGTTCGACCCACAATCAGTTTCCTCCGGCTCGGTTAACATACCACTTTGGAAATACTAGCAAAAATTCGACGGGAGGTTGGGTGGCGTTAAGGCATAATTATTGATCCGATTCTTTCGTATGGTCATAAAATATTGTATGGCAGTCACCAAGATTAAATTTCTGATCCGATTCGATGGTTCGACCCATACTCAGTTTTTCCTCCAGTTCGGTGAACATACCCCTTTGGCAAAACTCGCAAAAACTCGAATAGGTCGCGTGGTGGCGTCAGGGCATAACTATTAATCCGATTATTTCGTAGGGTCATAAAATAATGTATGGAAGTCACTAAGATCGAATTTCTGATCCGATTCGGTGGTTCGACCCATACTCAGTTTTTCTTCCGGCTCGGTGAACATACCCCTTTGGCAATACTGTCAGAATTTCAAAAGGGTCGCGGGGTGGCGTCAGTGCATAATTATTAATCCGATTCTTTCTTAGGGTCATAAAATATTGTATGGAAGTCTCCAAGACCGAATTTCTGATCCGATTCGGTGGTTCAAACCGTACTCAGTTTTTCCTCCGGCTTAGTGAACATACCCCTTTGGCAATACTTGCAAAATTTCAAACGGGTCGCGGGGTGGCGTCAGGGCATAATAATTGATCCGATTCTTTCGTAGGGTCATAAAATATTGTATGGAAGTCTCCAAGACCGAATTTATAATTCGATTCGGTGGTTCGAGCCACACTCAGTTTTTTCCTCCGGCTCGATGAACATATCCTTTTGGGAATACTGGCAAAATTTCGAACGGGTCGCGGGGTGGCGTCAGGGCATAATTATTGATCTGTTTCTTTTCAAAGGGTCATAAAAAATAGGATGGAAGTCTCCAAGACCGAATTTCTGATCAAATTCCGTTGTTCGACCCATACCCAGTTTTTCATCCGGTTCGGTGAACATACCCCTTTGGCAATACTGCAAAATTTACAATGGGCCGCAAGGTGTCGCCAGGGCATAATGATTGATCTGATTCTTTCGTAGGGTCATAAAATATTGTATGGAAGTTTCCAAGACCGAATTTCTAATTCAATTCGGTGGTTCGACCCACACTCAGTTTTTCCTCCGGCTCGGTGAACATACCCCTTTGGCAATACTGGCAAAATTTCGAACGAGCCGCGGGGTGGCGTCAGGGCATAATTATTGATCCGTTTCTTTTCAAAGGGTTATAAAAAATAGGATGGAAGTCTCCAAGACCGAATTTATAATCAGATTCCGTTGTTCGACCCATACTCAGTTTTTCCTCCTGCTCGGTGAACATAACCCTTTGGCAATACTGAAAAATTTACAATGGGCCTCGGGGTGTCTCTAGGGCATAATGATTGATACGATTCTTTCGTAGGGTCATAAAATATAGTATGGAAGTCACCAAGACCGAATTTCTAATTCGATTCGCTGGTTCGACCCACACTCAGTTTTTCGAGAAGAATTGGAAAAGGAGGGACTTTACGGCAATGAGAAGAATTTCGAACAGCGCGTGGATGAAATTCTCTATTGCAAAAATCGGGCTTGGATCCCGACCCTCCATGATCTTCGTGAATTAATCATGGACGAAGCGCATAGATCGAAATATTCCATACATCCAGGATCGGATAAGATGTACAAGGATGTGAAGGAGTTCTACTGGTGGCCGGGTATGAAAAAGGATATCGCAACGTATGTCGGTAAGTGTACGACTTGCGCGAGAGTTAAGGCGGAACACCAGAAACCCTCGGGGATGTTACAACAACCGGAAATTCCCGAATGGAAGTGGGAGCAAATCACGATGGATTTTGTGACACATCTCCCTAAAACGTCCCGAGGACATGATGCAATTTGGGTAATCGTGGATCGATTAACCAAATCGGCACATTTTATCCCGATTAGGAATAATTATAACACTGAGAGACTTGCGCAGATTTATATAAATGAAATTGTGTCTCGTCATGGGATACCCATCTCAATCATCTCCGATAGGGATAGCCATTTCACCTCCAATCTTTGGCAAGCTGTGCAAGAAGCACTGGGAACGCGCATTGATCTAAGCACAGCTTACCACCCTCAGACCGATGGTCAGTCTGAGAGGACCATCCAAACCCTGGAGGATTTGCTTCGTGCATGCGTACTGGATTTTAAGGGAAATTGGGATCAACATCTCCCACTCGTTGAATTTTCCTATAATAACAGTTACCATAGCAGTATAAAGGCAGCGCCTTACGAAGCATTCTATGGTCGGAAGTGCCGATCACCACTCTGCTGGACTGAAGTGGGCGACACTCAGGTTATTAGATCAGACCTGGTCCAGGAAACGACCAGCAAAATCCTTGAAATTAGGAACAATCTGAAGGCCGCGCGGGATCGGCAGAAGAGTTATGCCGATACCCGTAGAAAACCATTGTCGTTTGAGAAAGGTGATAAAGTGTATTTGAAGGTATCACCTTGGAAGGGTGTAGTCAGATTTGGAAAGGCGGGGAAGTTAGCCCCGAGATATATTGGACCATTCAATATTACTGCAAAAATCGGTCCCGTAGCATACCGATTAGAACTACCCGATGAACTGAGTGCAGTTCACAACGTGTTTCACGTATCGAACTTGAAAAGATGTCTGGCGGATGAGACATCGGTGTTATCTTTAGAGGGTGTCCAAATAAGTGATAAGCTCAATTTTGTAGAGGAACCCATAGAAATAGTAGACGGGAAAATCAAGCAACTTAGACACAATAAGATTTCGTTGGTCAAAGTTAGATGGAATTCGCAACGAGGCCCAGAATATACATGGGAACGAAAGGACGAATTTCGGAAGAAATACCCCTACCTATTTCCTCAAAAGGAAGTAGTCGACGCGTAAAATTTCGAGGACGAAATTTGTTTTACGGGGGGAGAATGTAACGATTCTGGCAGAATCAGGTATACCCTAACCGGTATATACTATTTATGTGTTATTTAATAATGAATATATGAATTATAATGCGTTTATACGAGTATGTATGATTCACATTACGGATTATACTCGATTATACAGTTAATCGTACTGGAAATACGATTAACCGAATAACGGTTATTGAAGCCCGAACGAATCGAGGATACATTATAGACGAAATATATGATATTTAGTGATGTTTACGAAGTATTAAAGCTTCGGGATAAGTTAATTAAAGCACAGAAAAAGAATTTTCGATTTAATGATACGTCGGTACGTTAAACGAAACCTTTAATACCAAACCGAGCAAGAGACGATCGATCAAGCCGAAAAAGATGCGCAATTATTAATAATATGATGTTTTAAGTTAATGAAAGTCATGGTTTAAGTTTTTAAATTGGTTTTAAATAAATTTCATTTTTTAAGCCGAAAACGACCATTTTAGCCTCGTTTTAAGTTAGATTAAACATTTAACCGAAAAACGAACTGAACCAGATTATCCAAAACGTTATCCAGATTTCAGAAATCCGAATGAGTGGCTAAGAATGGAGAAGTGGGTCCCACCCCACCTCTCCCCTTGATTCCGATCGGCATAGGGGGGTATAACCCCATGCCTTTGTTATTTTTTTAAAACAAGCATTCAACATTTCCACTTTTCTCTCCACTTCATGAGCTAAAATCCAGAATTTTAGCAAGAAAACCGAGGTAAAAATCGAGATAATTACGTGTTCATCTTCTTTTCTCGAGATTAATTGCAAGAAAATGAGGTTTCAAGTGAAAAAGGGTGAAAACCCGAGATGAAAACCGATTCTTGCATGATCAAGTGATGTATACGGGTTATACAAGGGATCTTGGTCCAAGAAAGGAGTTAAACGAACCAAAAAAACGAATTTTTACGGTTAAATCTTTGTTTTTAAATCATAACCGAAACCATGAAAGAAATGGCTTGATTGTGGGTGTAACTTGCTTGGTGTGGTGTTATTGTGCTTGTAGGTGTTGTATCTAGTTGTTATCAAAGGCTAGAAAGCGAGATCCTTGCGATTTGAAGCTAGAAACACAAGGTAGTTCGGTTTTTGTATGATGTTTGTATTTTGGACAGATTGTGATACGTTTAGAGTTAGGTCATGAAATTTTACAGAGGTGTTAGATACATGAAAATATGAAATCTGTGAAATTTTGGTAATTTTTAGACAAAGGATGAATATTTGGTGAATTTAATGCTCGGTTTTGGCTAAAAATGGTGAAACATACTTAAATATCATGAAAAATTTTGGAAAATTCCAGATAATCTTTTTATAACATGTATAAGTCACACACAAAATTTTAGGTTAGTTGGAGATGTCTAAGTAGGCTTTTCGGTTAAACGAGTTCTAGGGTTTTCTAGCTCGGTTTTTGTGAAAATGGAATGTAAAAAGAGATTTTCGTTCTGGAAAAATTACAGGGGACTATGGAGATGGCAGGGGTCATCCAGGAAAAATTTGGGATTTTTCTAAGGTCGTTTGGTATTTACGACATATTTAGTGTTTAAATGGTGTTTAAAAATAGATAAATAAATTTTAAATATAAAAATTAATTATGGAAATGTTTTTATAAAATTCCCCACTGTCAAAAAGTGATTTGTGCAAAATTTCAAGATCCGATATTAAACGGATAATTATTTGTGCTAAAAAGAAAATAAAAACAAACTTTTGAGGCTTAAAACGCGTAAACCGGTAAAGTTCGCTTAAGCGAGCTGACTGGTGTATAAAAACCCTAAAAATGAACTATTTTCATATAACTGAGTTAAACAAGTAAAAATAAATCATCCGAAAATAATTCGGATGATTTGAGTAATTTTAACAGTTTCCGGTACGCTAAAGACGGAAACGGGTCCCGCGGCCTATCGGGGCGTCTAAACCGAGCTCTAATTTCACCTCTTTAATTAAATTATCAGTCAACCACTATTTTCGGGTCATGTGTGACCAAACTCATTTTTGAAACGTAAAAACGGGTAACCGTGCTAGGCACGCAAAACGGGGAAAACAAACTATTAGTAATTTTGACTGTTGAACTCTAAACGATATCACAATCTGAGTCCGGAGAAGTGTTTCTGGGTTAACACTGCCCCCGGAACGGTTACAGTACTGGGTTAACAGTGTTCCCAGATGTACCGGTTAACACGGTTAAAGTTATGTTAATAATGATTGTATAGTAACGAACTTAGGGATCGTATTACAGATCCGGATTAATAGCTGGTGTACTGTGATACCTACTTGTTGCGATAAGGTGAGTTTCACGAGCCCCTTTTTCTGAATTGTTTTTAAATATTTTCCCGGGGCGGAAAGCATGTTACTATTGAAATGTTTAAGTACATACTGAACGCATGGATTTGCGTGTATTTATAAATATTTGATTTTACGGGAATCGTACGGAATGGGTATAGTACTGGGTTAACAGTGTCCCCAGATGTCCCTAGAAGTGTTTCTGGGTTAACATTGTCCCCGGAATGGGTACAGTACTTGGTTAACAGTGTCCCCAGATGTCCCTAGAAGTGTTTCTGGGTTTACATTGCCCCCGGAATGGGTACAGTACTGGGTTAACAGTGTCCCCAGATGTCCCCTAGAGTTTCTAGGTTAACATTGCCCCCGGAACGGGTACAGTACTGGGTTAATAGAGGTTTCAATTGTGGGCTCAGCATAATTACATCGCTAATATATGATTATTATAATGATTTGTCACAGTTGTTTAAATTAGTGAAACTCACCAACTATTTGTAGTTGACCCGTTTTCTTTCCATGCTTTCTAGGTACTCCCAAACTGGAATAAGTGCTACATGCTTGATGATGCGTGCTTTTTGTGGAAGCTTAATGATCTTTTTGTATTAAATATGTTAATGTACTGTTGGTAAAACTTATGTGTTAACGCTTAGACGGTAACTAAACTCGGAACAATGTAATATGATGTAAATTAGTGTAATGGTGTTTTCTTTATAAGCAATGCTGTTGATATCAGACGTGTCTGTTGCATCCCGTTTACGTTTCCGCTGCGGTCACGGGGTGTTACAGCGTTAGGGCATGATTATTTATCTAATTATTTCGTAGGGTAATAAAATTTTGTATGAAAGTCTCTAAGACTCTGATCCGATTCGGTGATTCGATCCATACTCAGTTTTTCCTCCGACTCGATATTAAAATCCTATAAACATAATAATATTACATAATAGCCCTATGCAATTTACAACAAGACAACCTTTACTTTAATTTAAATTGCAATTTACATCTCACACCAATAAAAAATAAATTATTTTTTTATTGGGTGATATATATATATATATATATATATATATATGGGGAAAGTGAATACTGTACTGTCATGCGTGTAAGGTTGGACGTAAAACTCATCAAAACTACGTAGTTTTGATTAAAAATACTCAAAATTTAATTTTTTCCTCTAATCCCTACCATGGATCATCACTATCTCAACAGCCTTATCTTCTTCTCATCCATTGTCTCCTAAGGTTTCGATATGCTATCAGTGCATTCTTTAATCAAAACTATATAAATGCATTGTCAGCCATTAGATTTGTTTCAAAATATGTGAACTGTGGGTATTGCATCCAAAAAATTAGAATATTAATATTTAATTGATTTAAAACTCATTATTAATATTAAAATATTAATAAAACAAAAGTGGAATTGCAGAAGAATGAACAATATGATTTTAATTGAATTACCTAAACAAAAAAGTTCGTATGTAATCGAAGTATATCATTAATAAATAGGGAAGAATATAAATCAATTTTAAAATATGATTGCTAACCATTAATTGCTGCACGAGAATGAAAAACTTTTAACTCTCAGGTCCCAAGCCTGGGGAGATGGTGGGTGGGATGGATATGGATGGTAGGAATTATGGGAAAAAAATTAAATTTTAAGTATTTTTAATCAAAATGACGTAGTTTTGATTAGTTTTGCGTCTAATCTTACATGCATGACAGCACCGTATTTACTTTCCCATATATATATATATATATATATATATATATTCATTTATAACTTACAAAATATGATAATTCTAAATCTACGGTTACGACAAGCTTGTTATTTACCTACATTTCGACATAAGTTTCATTCAAAACAAAGTCGTGTGTGATAACATACAAGGATCCAAGTGTAGATAACAAGTAAAAACTCATTTAAGTTTTTTCAAGTATTATTTTTTTAATTTCTCCTACGTGGATTTTTTTACCGTTGCAACTTGATCATGTTTTACATTTCAGTCTAAACTTTGTTACCTCACTTTTAAATGTTCTGAAACATACCAGTGCTTCTTTTTACGGTTAAAAGCTTCTGTCATGTCACGGGGTCCTAATTAAACCTAGTTAATGATAGACAAAATAACATGAGGAGTATTGATGCCATTGAAAGATCTTATGATATAGTCATTTAAGTGTCACATGTAAGTGTCCATCTTTGTTTAATAGTTTGTTATCATATTATGTGAGAGAATGAAACAAGTTTTATATAGGACCCACTGAAAAGACCAACCGGCAAACTCATTAATCGCCGTTTGGAGTGCAAAGTAAAAAGCTAGAAGACTTTGGCAATGTTCTAAAAATCGGTTCAAATCGGTCGGTTGAACCTGTTATACCGAATTTCGCACAGTATGTTGGTATTTTGAGCCTGGTATATTTGGTCAATTTGCTAGAAAATCGTACCGGCGATTTTTTTCTAAAATACCGGTTTTTACCGGCAAACCGGTTTTAAGTATGATAATTTTTTTATATTTGCGGCCCATATTTTTCTAAAATTACTTTTAACCCAACAATTAACATCCAAACGTGTAAACTTTAGGACTATTTTTTTTAAAAATTGAGTGCTTTTGTATTATTTTTTTAATACAGATTAATTTTTGGATTATTTTTTGTTATGAAATCATTTACTTTTGGTTATTTTTGGAGTTGAAGTACATTTATAGAAAATTATAAGGTAAACTATTCAACCGGTTGAACCTTCCGGTATAACCTAGTTCAACCGGTTGCACCGTTTTTTAGTCCAATCCGGTACAAGCAAAATACCAGTTTTTAAAACATTGGATTTTGGTAAAAAAAAAAAAGAATTAATAATTTTTTTAAAAATAATTTGTTTTAAAATTGGTTGTATACTTAAATATATGCATGACATATATATATGTATCATATATGCCGGTTCCATATAGAAAGATTTTTGTGTTGGCGTACCAAGCATTAACAACATGACATTTGTGTTTTTAGATGGCATAGAACGTGTATGTGTCAAATCTTGACAGCTTTGACACCCCATTATATTTTGAAAGGCGTCATTTTAATATTTTTGAACAACCAAGTTGTAACTAGTTTATATTTTTATCTTTACCATCAAAAGTACAACAAAATTTAGTTTTTATAAAAGCAACAATTGTATAATCAAATTATAAACAAACCTTATTTTACGTATAACTTGTTTTTATAAAATATAATATAAATAATAACAGTATATCTATTATGCAACGACAAACATGCATCGTCAAAATTTGACATTGTGCGAATATGATAATGCGTATATCAACTAACATCATCAAAATCTAACAACGTGTGAATATAATAATGCGCGCATTTTTTTTTTGAACGACGAATTTCACATTTAAGTTTCTAGTATAATTGTGCATGACGTGTACATAAAATTTATTATTGTGCAAGACGTGTACATAAAATCTATGTACGAGTTATAAAAATATGTTTTATCGATTTCTATTCCTGATTTTTCTTTCATTCTATTTTAATTTTTTTTAAATTTAAACTTATGAGCACAAAAAAATAACTACAAAACATTCCATACCATGAAGAAGCAAATTAAAACAAATTCATAAAACAAAACAATCCTTTAATATTTATAAGGATATTTTTCTAATTCTAACTGCCATAAACAACCAAAAATATGTCATAGTTTTTAAGCAAACTCAAAACTATCCTCAGTTGGATTTTCGCCAACCACCAACGTTGGCATCCTTTCGATCATGCCTCGATCGTGTTTCACCCCATCTATTGAGCGAGCGATTACTACTCAAATTCGAGTCCGTTGACCTCACTGACCAGAATTGACCGCTCGAGCCGTTGGTCCTTGTATGATAATTGCTAGGCGCGTAGTAACCACTCGCGCTACCTTGTGAAGTAGTAGTACCTCTACCATGAGGATTATTATTTTCCCACCAGCCTCTATTCCTTGTTGCATCCTGGCTTGAACCACTAGTACCAGACCCACGGCCTCGAGGGTTCCAACCACTTCCCGCACCTACATTTATAACGTTCGGGCTCGAATTCCTAAAACCAACACTAGAGTTGTTATATCTGAAACAAAAAATTAGAACAAATGTATATATTAGATGTGTAAAAAAAACATAGATATGTATAAAAACTAATTTTTCAAAATTGTAATCGTGTGTGTGTGTATGTATAATGATAAAACTACACTCAAATAACACTAACATACAAAAAATTTGATAAAAAACGTTAGTTTTCTAGGGTTCCTTCAAGTTCTTAAATAATTTAAGAGTTCTGTAATGATACTCATCCTATATATATATATATACACGCGCGATGATGTCAAAATATATACATGACTATAAAAGTTTAACAAACAAACCTGTTGTTTCGATTATTATGGTAACCATAACTATCATGCCATAGTTGTCTATCTTCTATGTCCGCTTCGCTTACAACCTAACGATAATAAATTATAATAGCACATGAATTAGTTTAAAATAAGACACGATAAATGTATAAAACAAATGATGGTATACTGATTCCGGGATGGTTGATCCAGCGAGCACGCGAGGTATATGCACACAGAAGCATGGTAACTCATAATAGACACATCTGCAGAATATAAAACATTTAAAAAAAGTTATAATCTAAACGATGAAACTGACTACGAAACATGGTCTTACACGACGTCAGGATCTTTCATTGTCTCCGGCTTAGGCCGAACAAAACCATTTACATCACCGCTGAAATTAAAAACAAGAAAACATAAGAAAGGAATAAACATTATATGAACTTAATTTAAAAAATAAACATTACAACCTCAGGCACGAATCAATCTTGATTATCGAGTTATCATGGTCCGCGTCATTTAAAGAAGAGATGATTCGTGAAGCAAGATTTTCAGATGAATGTAGAAATAACTTATCAAGATTCATTGTGTTCCTTTTGGCTTCATCCGCCTGAGTATAAACATGTTGATATAATATTATAATGTCAACTTAATGGCTAAGTGGTAGATTACGAATATTGTTCATTCGTTCGGGCTTACACTTAGCTCTTTTTCGATATTCTTTGTTGCCGAAAGAAGGCGATCCTCATTGATAAACGGAAGTTTGCATACACCCTTTAAAAATGGATTAAAACGACACGGTAAAGATATTATTACAAGCAAAGAACACATTGCTTCTGTTAAAATTAATATTAATTAGTCTAACCTGCCAAAGAAATCTTTTTCCATCTGTGTCGGTATCGAAATCTGAAGTATAAATAAAAAAAATTATCAAAGTTGGAATGTTTTATAATTATGCATATCATGTTTAAATAATAAGACTACCAGATGGATAAAAATCAAGAATATTTGATTCTTCATCGGTCATTAGTGATTCATAAGGTGCCGGAAGCGCGTGTGCACTACATGAACAAATATTAGTAAACACCACAATCACAAATATATCAACAAATATATATGAACAATGCATGCGCTCACCTTGTCGGAGGCAGTACAGCCATAAGTTGATCGAACGGTTTGAATGGTAATCCTTTGTTAAATGAAATCTTTACACTCGAAAGACCTTTTAGATCGGACGCAAATGGACCGTAATGGAATGGATAAAACCATGTCCAAGATGGCACATCTGAGAAGTAATACAAAAGAACCCAACAAAGACCTTCGGTGTACTTTTCAACCTACAAAAAAAATATGATTTAAAAACACAAGCAAAATATTCACTTCAATACATATACATACCACAATCTTCCTCATTTTCTCCATATCCGCTTCAGTTTCCGCAGAAAACTTGGATTTGTAGTATCGGTTTTTCCATCCAGGAGAACCAAATTTCACCTAACAAGATTTAGTTTAAACAAGAATCAATAACGATAAACTGTACTACACAAAAATGGCAACGGTTGAGATAAAGATCTATACCGAGTCTGTAACAAGACCATTCTTAAAAATATCAGATTTCTCACGAGTATACGACTTTAACTGTTCTTTCAACGCCTTCGTGTTCTTAACCGTCTGAGCAAACAAGAAAATTAACATGTTACGTAATTTAAAAAAATCGATGAAATATATGATTCGGTGATTATATACCGAAGTTGCACCCTTCTGATCATCAGCACTACTCGTTGCACGAAACAAGTCCTCTTCGTCTTGACATTCCTGAATAAGAAATTAATCAATACATATTATAGTAATTATTATTATACTAAAAAAACATACAGCAGCCTGGACGTCGGAAAGTATGTGTCTCAATTTACTGTCATGAATTTTAGATCTCTTCGTAAAGATTCTATCCTCGTACGCGCCAACAGCGAGAATGAACTTCTCGACTCTTTTCAACTTTATATAACCTCCTTTCCTATCATTGATCTGTTGTTTATCAACAAAGTTTTAAAAGCTTATAAGTTATAAGACATATACTTTGATTAAAAATGAAATTTATTTAACATAATTACTAACCTTTTCAGCATTAACAAGATAACCTCCAAGATTTTTAAACTCCTTAGTGTATACATGCATTAGAAGATCAATAGCACCCTAAAAGTATAATAATTTAAATTTTAATATTAGCAATTTTAGTAAAACAATTGCATCTTTATTTAGTACAAAAATAAAAAAAATTTCAAACCTCATGAATTTCCAAAGTAGGCATATGCGGTAGAAAATCATTTCCCGCGAAAAAACATATGAATATGAAATCGTCAATTAGTCGTTCGACATCAGGCTCAAATTTCTCCGGCATGTCGATTATTTTTAAAACCAGCTTCAGATACTCTCGTAGTGTCCAAACACGAAGAAACTGAAATATAAACAAACCATCAAATAAACACGAAAATTCAGTATAAGCGCACACTACTATATTCCAACACATTACCTGGTACGGCTTCTTCTTCAACGACTTTTTCGTGCTAACTTCTGAAATTTTAAGGCCGCTCATTTGTTCAGTAGTATCGATCTCTTCCACTCCTCGGTTCAAATCCGACTATGTATAGTATGCATAGGAAAACAACTTTTATTCGGTAACACAAAAAAAGAAGTTATATTTAAATCACCCTCATAAGTTTCACTACCTTGGCTTTACTTGTATCTTTAGCTTCGGCGAGAACATTCTGATGACACCAAAATTTAAATTAGGCTTAAAAAAGAATGATGTAAGAACTTAACAACATGAGTAAGAGTAAATATATGGCCAATAAATATATTACCTCTCGTAGAATCGAAAAATGAATTTCATGTGTTGCAAGAGCTAGCATAATGAGATCTGCATCCTACAATAGAAAATATAAAATTAGAACACATTATAATGCGAGTTCGATTGATTTAAACTTTGTAACAAGTTGGCTTTATTACCAGCCCATACAAGACATGGCTTGTATTCGGATCATAACCATTACAAGTGCGTTGCAACCGTATAAACGACATGATTTTGTGCTCTCCTTCTCCTGGAGAATTTGCATCAGAGAGAATCACCTATATATATATATATATATATATAAATGACAATAACGTAAAACATGAAAAATGTTACATCAATATTTTACTCAAGACATTAATAATATTGTGAAATTTGTTAGCATGAACTCACCCTTAGGGATCGCCATGCGGGATGGTTTGCAATACGCAGGCGAATGTAAGTCTGAAGCTGGTTCGATAACTCGTACATGAACTCGGTACCAGGAGTAATTATGTTTGAATCTTGAATATCTGATTCCACTTTTGGAAGAATATCTTTACCTTCGTGTTCATATTGTTTTCGCAAGCGATCTTCTTCCTCTTCCTATACACATTATTTATCCATTATTTACTTAATTTATTTACTTTATTAATAATTTATTTTCATTCAAAAAACATACAAGGGTTTTCCGGTCTTTTGCTGTTCGAAATCTTCTGCTCCTTTGCTGGTTCATTTTCGCCCGCGGTGCGACTCCATCTGTATAAACATATCCAGTTAGATCTTTAAATATCTAAAGTAGAATATAAGTGGTCAGCTATACACACACCATCTGATATCCCACACTGTTTCATACAACGGTCTAGATACCATCTAGATGAAGGTCAGACGACCGTTTTAGGTTAAAAGTTTTCAAAGTTTGACCGTCAACAACACTGTTTTGACCATAAATAGACCGTTTACGGTCTAAATTAGTCTAAACAACCAATAAATTTCAAAGTTTTGACATTTTGTTTTTTTTCTAAAACCGAGTATACGCGTTCGATGGTGTGATATCAGATGGGGTGATGTAGCTATAGTATAGTTATAGTATGACCCTATAAATAATAATTTGGATATTAAAAGGTATTTGAAATGAATTACCAATTGCCATATACAAAATCTTATTGGGTCTCACAATGTTCATGATTCTATCAATGTATTCAAAGATATTATTAAACACTTCATCATAAGTTTTGGGACTGTTCTCCTGTAAAAAAATAAAATAATTAAATTTAATTGCATAAAAAATGATATAGAAAAGAAAGAAGACCAAGAGACATGCATGTTAGCTGAATAATAATAATAATAATAATAATAATAATAATAACAAAAGCTTAATATCATCTCCATGATGCATGAAAGCACGCATGGATGGATAAATATTCCATTGATGCTATTAGTAAATTACAAGATTACAATAATATTGCAAAGAAAGAAGAAGAAAAGATGATAATAATAATAATAATAATAATAATAATAATATGTTGCAAAGAAAGAAGCATAGACATGCATGCTGAATAATAATAATAATAATAATAATAATAATAATAATAATAATAATAATAATCGTACTCAGTATATCCCACCAATAGCAATGCTATGGTAGGGTCTGAGGTTTATTAGTAATAATAATAATAATAATAATAATAAACCTGATCATCATCTAGATCTTCAGGATGAAAACATGGATGAATAATCCCATTCATATCCAAATAATAATAATAACAAAAGCTTAATATCATCTCCATGATGCATGAAAGCACGCATGGATGGATAAATATTCCATTGATGCTATAAGTAAATTACAAGATTACAATAATATTGCAAAGAAAGAAGAAGAAAAGATGATAATAATCATAATAATAATAATAATAATAATAATAATAATATGTTGCAAAGAAAGAAGCATAGACATGCATGCTGAATAATAATAATAATAATAATAATAATAATAATAAACCTGATCATCATCTAAATCTTCAGGATGAAAACATGGATGAATAATCCCATTCATATCCAAATAAAGATTATCAAACTCAACAACTTTAGGATCCTTCACCGGACTTCCATCGTACTCAACGGCATTCACCACCGTTTTAGGGTACCTGTTAGCAAGCCACCGGTAAAATGACGGGACACCCATGTATTATTTGATATAGAAATATATTATATTATTTGATCTAGAGCTTAATATTATAATCTCTTCAAGAAACACACAAAATGTTATTGTTTTGTTTTTCTGAGTAACTGTATGTTTATGTGGAGGTTTATTAGTAATAATAATATTATTGTTAATGTTAATTTAAGCAGCGGTTTGAAGTGATGGGTTGCAGTTTCCAAAGCGACACCTCGAGATGTTGAAAGAGTATATGATGTTGAAAGAGTATATTTCATTCATTCATTTCATTGATAATTAATTAATGCCAAAATTAATTAGTTAACTATTAACTAATCACTTTAATAATTGAATGGTTGAAAATTTTTTAATGGAATTATAACAAATGTATTATATGTATCTTGTGTTGATGTAAAAATCATAGGCGTTGGTTGGACGGTGGGGTAGAGACTAACGATTAATCGGACTACTAGAGATTAGTAGAAATATATATATTTGTAAATTTTCAAATATACATATATATATATATATATATATTCAAAATTTTATGTATAAAATCCTTAATTTTGACCGATTTTTGACAAATATGGATTAATTGGTGACAAGACGGTAGGATGACGACTAGCGACTAATCGAGGATTAATCAGTGCCTAGCATGGGTGCAAACGAGCCGAGCTACTCGCAAGCTACTTGAGATCTAGTTGTTAAAAAGCTCGATCGTGCCTGTGCTTCACTTGTCGAGTTTAAGCCGGCTCGCGAGCCTAAACGAGCCTGTCTTTTATATAATATCTTAAAATATATATTTAATAATTATTAATTATTATATTTAATGCTATGAAAAAACAAATATAAATAACTAAATAATATATATTTTTATACAGAAAATTATAATAGAAAAAGATATATAAAAATAATTAAAATCATATAAAAATAATTGACAAATAGTAAATGAGTCGAGCTCGAGCTTGAGAATCTACTCACGAGAAGCTCGAAACGAGCCGAGCTCGTGCTCGAGCTATATATGTAAGTTAAACGAGCCGAGCTTGGGCTTGACTGGGCTCGTTTGCACCCGTAATGCCTAGAAAGGATTTTTATAACAGTGTGACTGAATGTTTAAGGTATGCATCGATCCTTTGATATTTTGAATTTTAAAAAGGTAATAATGGATTAATGGAGATTTGATATTACGTGATATTGGTCTACAGAGTAATTTACGTAATTTGAAGATAGGTCTGTTTTTAATTGGTTTATTTTTTGTGATCATGGTGATCGTTTTGATAACAATTTATCTATAATATATATAAACGAAACCTCTAAAATCTTATGTGTGCCGCTCTGGTGCTCCCAATCTCTTATGGAGTCACCGGATTGTTTTATTTGTAAATGGAAACACCTTATGCATTTGACCCGAATTTATGGGTATGGGTCTCACCAAACCCAGATATTTCTTAGACGGGTTATAACATCTCATTAAATTAAAAAATAAATAATCTCAACAAATATTTGATATGAAAATCCTATAAAATAGAGATATACTAAAAACTAATACATGATTTCTTTAAAAAAAATATATGTATTATT
Source organism: Bidens hawaiensis (assembly GCF_021521415.1). Lineage (NCBI taxonomy): Eukaryota > Viridiplantae > Streptophyta > Magnoliopsida > Asterales > Asteraceae > Bidens > Bidens hawaiensis. The sequence goes on along the minus strand of NW_027496922.1, from coordinate 163,704 downwards.
TATAATAAAATTAAAGTAAAAAAATAAACGGGTCATGTGTCTCATCAAACTCAAATACGGAGTAGCTTTTAAACAGAAATACATATCTCATTTATTTGTGAAACCCTTTCATCATCAAATACCAAGTATAAATGGCTCTTTAATTTATTCAATATGAAAAAAAAACTATTCCTAATCACATGCATACGGTTACACAACATTATCAATCTACCATAAGAACATAGGGATCCTTTCGGTTTTCTCTATTTTCTCGATTTCATCTCACATACCACATCAGTTTTTTTCCAATTTATGTAAGTCTTTTATTTTCCAAATAACGCGGTGTCATCTCATTTTGTCCTAGTGTTATCTGTATCGATTTATTTTTAAAATTCATTGAAAAAAATTACATAAACAATTAAACAACACTTATTCATTAATAAAAAAATACATGAAAATAATATTCCTAATTCCATCGGTTTTTAACTTTCGTTTTCACTTCCAACGCGTGCTTGTCACGAGCGTTAATTTGTACAAAATAGTTGAAAACTCGTTGTCAAAATGCCCACGAGATCCAAGTCTTCCGAAACATGGACTCAAGCCTTTGCCAACATCACGTCTTCTTCATAGCTCCACGTTAGTGGCGTTCTATTAATTATCGGTTAGGAAACTGGATTTTGTTGCTCAAGATGTTGAGTGAATTAAGTGATATATATAGGGTTAATTTTTTTAATGGTCTGGTTATCGTTACCAACGGCACATTCACACATTCCCTACCTTGAGGATCGGTGGTGATTTCACGAAATCCGTTGAAAGGTCGACCCTTGGATAGGTGGGTGCCTGGAGTTGCCGGGTTGGTATTTCACGGGTGTTCCCCAGGCCACTCCGTGCTCTCCAATGTATATTGGACTTCTTTTTTCTGCTTTAAATAAGCATACATTAGTTTTATACTTGCAATATATAAATATATATATATATAGTTGCTTTAGTAATCTATTTTTTATTTTATATATTAGAGCGATAGTAAATTACCTTGCGAAAAAAAAGAAAGAAAGAAAAAGAATGAGAGTAAATTATGTGAATCGTCCCTATATAGATTGTCATTTTAGCTTTCGTTATTGTGTTTTAGAATTAAAGCTCTAGTCTCCATCGTTCATTTATCATTACAATTTCATCTCTGGTACAGATCTTCGCACTTTCACCTGAATTTTTTTAATTGTTTCTCACTGTTGCAAGCCCTTATGGTGATCGGACTATAGACGACAGCTCAACATCCTCGTATGACGTTCATAGGACATTGTGACGACAACATATGACAAGAGGGTTGGGTAAATGGATAGTGTTGGTCCACCTTAAATTGATCACTATTATTGAAAGTTTATAACTTCCATTAGTTATTGATGGATATCCTTAAGAACTTGTTGTCTTCATGAAACTTGTTCATCCATAGAGATGGCACCAACTTGGAATAATCTAAAAAGTTGTTAATTCATGTCACCTATCCACACAAAAATAATACATAGGAAGTTCTAATTATATTACTCATTTGTAAAGTTGTTAGCTCAATCTTTTTAGATTTACATAATCATAGGGAAACGTTGATACAAGTTAAAAGGTGTAGAATACACGTTTTATGAAAACTATTATCATTTCACACACCAACGAACTTGGAGATTCAAGTAAGTAATGACCCCTTGGCGGAGGCCCGTTGTAAGTAGTAGGATGTGGTAATTGATCATCTAGAGTAACTATTGAGGGTTGTTCCACTTACGTAATCGGATGATTGCCAATACTTATATTTGGTGAGATCGAAATATGTATAAATTTGTAAGATGAAACAACATAATTAGGAATCCTAACATAATCTTGCATAAGTAAATAAGTTGTTGGTGTGAATGTGATTGAAGAGGTAGGTCTCAGCAGAGCCCAGTTGGACCCGCAAGACTCACCTTGAAAAGGGACGTCTGCGCAGAAACCAACTGGATCCGCAGGACCAACCATGCTCAGAGACGTGACGTCCTTACGCGCAGTACGCAAGCTGTTCCCGCAGGAAATGCCTCCCAATGGTGAAGGACTCTGCCTGTTCCCGCAGTTGCGGATACAAGCCATTAGGGAAGGCCACCCGCGCAGCAAGGCTACACGCACAAGGCACTTAGCTCTCAATCACTCAGTGTCACCTGAAGGAATGAGCAAAGCCGGGAACAATCCCGCACAAGGGCGGGAGGGGGAATACTCCCGCCCAAATAAGCCAGTCCGTACGATACGGGAAGATCTTCTGTACTGTACCTGACGAGGTATGGGCAAAAGATCTGACTAAAGATACGACAGCTTATTGACAATAGTATGGCGAGCAGCATGCTCCTGTACTGTATGTCACTATTAACCGCCGCCTACTCACCAACTCCTGTCATACCACGTGCATAGCCGGCAGTTGGTGGAAAAGGAATAGTACACAGTAGGCCTGGTCACTATCAGCCGCTGCCTACCCACCAACTACCAGCAGGGCACGTGCGTAGGCCACTGTTGGTGGAACAGGAACACTATTGCAGCCGGCCACACCTCCTTGGAAACCTACCTTCGGCTATAAATACCACAAATGGTATGATCATCTCATCAAAACATATCTCAACATATCTTATCATATTATACCTGATATCTGCTCTAGCAATCTCTTAATATACATTTATATTTAAAGAGCAATCTAGTATGATTCTCACGCCGGAGGGTGGTCACAAGGAGGAACCCCCCCTTCTCAGTGACAAGCTCACGGTGTCTGTTTGGCAGGTTATCAGAAGAACCATCTTTACCGGGTCTAACCCCTCGTGGGAAACATCTATCTAACCCCAGGTTACCCGTAATCTGCCCGGGGTCCGGTTAGTGTTTCTTCATTGGCGCCATCCGTGCATAAAGCTAGAACTTCATTTTTCTCCAGTTTTTTCAAACTTCTGGAAAGATGGTTAAAGAAACTCCGGTAACCACAACCCCAGCTACTGGGGGGAATACCGGCTACACAGTTTTTACAAACACTACCCCGGTTACCCAAGCCGGGGCAAGTGAAGTAAATTTTACGAACACTACCCCAGTTACCCAAGCTGGGGCAAGTGCAGTAAATAATCGCTCACTGGGATTCACCGATACCCAGTTAGAGAAACGAATAAGACTCCCCCGCCAAACACTCGATGAAGTTAAGGCATGGGCGGAGGCACGTCAGAGGGAATTCCGAGCTGAGTTGGACGAACGTTTGCGTTCCGTCCAACAGGCTGACGAATTCGAAGAATACTTGGACGATGACTCGGAGGAATCCGACTCCGACGCGAACCCTCGCCATAGGGCAAAAGGGAAGCGTAAGGAAACGGACTCCCAACCGAGAAGGCATTTTGGAGAAGCCTTCAAACCAAAAAACACAGGTGGAAGTCCACGTGACTTCTCCAAAACATTCAGACCAAATGTTGCAAATGCGGGAACGTCCAAATTTGCAAGGGACATTGCGGAAGCAATTGCCCCAAAAAGTGCTAAACAAATGTCCAGCATAGGCACATATGATGGTATATCTGACCCAGATGATCATTTGAACAGATTCATAGCGGGGGCAACCGTCAGTAGTTGGACGGAACCTACGTGGTGTTACATGTTCCAAATGACGCTTGTTGGGGCTGCTAGAGCGTGGTTCGATCGTCTACCGGTCAACCACATCTACGACTGGGCAGACTTCCAACAGAAGTTTAGCCAACACTTCAGCCAGCAAAGAAAGTATACCGAGGAGCAATGGACAATCCTCAAATGCATTCGAGAGGAAGATGAATCTTTGCTAGACTTCATCACCCGCTTCAACTCGAAGAAGCTAAGTCTGGGTAACATTAGCGAATATCTTGTTCGCGCTGCTTTTATTCAGGGCGCGAACGACCCAGAGCACATCCGCACCTTAACAGGTAAAGATGGCATGCCATCCACATGGGATGCCATCATGACAGCAGCTAAACGCTTTGCGGAAACGGAGAAGCAACTGGGTAGAGATCTCCCACAGAGCACAAACCTCTACACCCAGAAAACAAGAGAAGACAACGTCCTTACCGCCCGATTAAACAAAAAGCGGAAGCTAGGCATTTTGCAGTCAAGGGTAAACTTTGACACCTCATCCGGCTTGCAACATCGGTTAGGCGGAAGGGATAATGTACAGTCAAACCAGAACTCCAGATGGACGCCGCTCACCAAAAGCGTCACCGAGATATTCGCCACTGAGGAGCTCCCATGGCCAAAGCCTCCAATAATCCGACATCGTCACAATGCCGATCGGAGCAAATACTGTGACTTTCATAGGACAAAAGGCCACAATACTGAAGAATGCATAGACGTAAAAGACATGATCAAAGCATTTGTCAGAGATGGGACGCTCGCGCACCTCATGGCGCAATGAACGCTGAGCAGGCTGATGCGTGTAGAACCCCAGCTGGGGAAAACACGAATAAAAATTCCAGCTTCAATGTGGAGACTACATGCTGCGTAAAGAACGAGATCCCGAACCAGGTGCGTATCGGCTCGATGGCACTCCCATCCCAACAACATGGAAGAGAGCTCAATTACACAGTTTGCATGTAGATCAATTCCAAATTTGTAAAGAAAAGGCCAAGAGCCACTTCTAATGGAAATGATTCTCCTTAGAACATCGACGCTGATGATTTTACATTTATACTTTATGAACTATCAACACTGATGCCGGTTTTCACCGCATACATAAGTGTGAGTCGTTGTATGGGGAAGGCGGCAAAACCCGCATATACCCAAAAAACGGCAAACCTTCACGCAGGTCAGTTGAAGGGGAAAAGTTCAGTCATCCCATTAAATGAAAGTGCCGGTCTATCCGCATGAATCATGATAGAGGAAACTGAACACTAACCTATTAACAACCGCGCGTCGAACGGTTAATTTATTCAACAAATATGCCGGTTTTCACCGCATAATTACGTGGAAAGTCGTTGGTTGGGGAAGGCGGCAAAACCCGCATAAACCCAAAAAACGGCAAACCTTCACGCAGGTCAGTTGAAGGGGAAAAGTTCAGTCATTTCACTAAATGAAAGTGCCGGTCTATCCGCATGAATCATGATAGAGGAAACTGAACACTAACCTATTGACAACCGCGCGTCGAACGGTTAACTTATTCAAGAGAATTTCTAACAAAAGGATGAGGAAAACCTACACGCAGGTCAGATATAGGTAAAGTTTAGCCATCCTACTAAGTGCAAGTGACGGTCCTACCCGCATAATCACGAAAGAGGAAGCAAAACTTCAACCTATTATCTACCACGTTCAAAGGTTAACTTATCATAAATACTTAGAAATTTCAAAAAGATGAGGAAAACCTACACGCAGGTCAGATATAGGTAAAGTTTAGCCATCCTACTAAGTGCAAGTGACGGTCATACACGCACAATTACGAAAGAGGAAGCAAAACTTCAACCTATTATCTACCACATTCAAAGGTTAACTTATCCTAAATACTTAGAAATTTCAAAAAGATGAGGAAAACCTCCACGCAGGTCAGATGTAGGTAAAGTTTAGCCATCCTACTAAGTGCAAGTGACGGTCCTACCCGCACAATCACGAAAGAGGAAGCAAAACTTCAACCTATTATCTACCACGTTCAAAGGTTAACTTATTCTACACTTGGAAAATTGCTAATTTAAACTAAAGTATGCAAGTCATATAACGTTTATAAAGCAAGGAATCCAGAGAAAGTAGCGGACTTACCCGCACAAAGATTTATATTTCACAATGATTCATTACAAGAATGGCCGGGTAACTACCCGCCTACAAGAAAATAAATCTATACAAGATAAATCTATCCTAGCAGTGGGAAGGGATCTTCAGGATCAAGCTTCAGGGCCACTTCCACTTGGACCAGCACCATCAGTAGATCGTGGCAGTTCAAGGAAAGCTTTAAGGATAGCTAACCCATCATCAGCAGCAGCAACTTGATTCACCTTCTCCACCACCGGATGCGGGAAGGCGGCGTACTGATTCACTGCTTGGTCGTATACAGCTTCATTATCTACATTATACAAAGGGAAGTTGGAAGGCGGGATGCCTTTCTCAACGAACCCTAGACCAAGCAGGAAGCCGGCCTTTTCCCCATCCTCGTGAGAAGCGTTGAGGGCTGCGCTCATAGCATCGTCATAAGACGTATCAGCAAAGACTCGATGCACAACATACAAGAAAATATACAAGTATCAGAACCTTTTCTATTTACAAAGAAAAGCGTAAAGAAATAAAAAGCATACCTGAGACAACGCTTCTAGAAGAAGCCATTCCTTGGCAACCAGAGCTTCTTGGAGGGCAGCTTGAGCTTCGTTACGGGCGCGTTCGGCTTCACTCTTGTTAAGGTTGGCAAGCAACACTTCTTTAGCCGCAGCCTCTTCGACGCCCTTTAGCTTCCGCTCAGTATGGTCAAGCACCCCCCTCTGGTCCAAGATACCCTGGAGCTTTTTGGCGTCTTCCATCGCCAAGGCATCATGAGCCTGCTGGAGAGCCTCTAATTTGGCTTTAAGCTCTTCATTCTCCACGCGTAGAGGCTCAGCAACAACTTCAGCCTTGGTGGCCCTCTCGGTTGCGTTCCTTGCAGTTTCCTTAGCCAGCCGAAGCTGTTCATTAACAGCTTGGGCAGCCTTGGAACGGGCCTCGAGCCGGGCCTGAACTTCAACCTTGGAACGGGCCTGGAGCCGGGCCTTGAAGGCCTTCTCCTTTTCCGCAGCCACTGCGGTAAGCCTTTGGTTCTCCTCCCGGACAGCCCGCGCCTGAGCTACTTCTTTAATGCGAGCTGCTTTTAACTTGTCGTTTTCACGACAAAGCAGCTCGACGCGCGGCTGCATCCGGGCCAGGAGAACCCGAAGCTCATTGGTTAGCCTACCCTCCTGGTAGCTAGCCATGGCTTCCCCCAACGCACCACTGGGAGCAGCGTGACGAGCCCACTCCACGCACTCCACAGGGGTGCGAAGGGTTGTTCCTCGGCGAATGTTCCATCGTGGAACATACACTTCATTGGAATCCGACACTGCAAAAAACATAAAGCAGTTAGGAAAAGATGATAAAAATATATATAAAATGGGCCAAAACAACCCTACGCACCTGTAGGGTCAATAACAGGCCGATAGCCGCCAAACCCATCACCTGAACCCAAGGGAAATCCATCCAAAAGGTCAGGCAGATGGGAAGGAGGCAGAGGTTGGCGATAAACCCCATGCATACCTGAAGGTTCGGCCGTCGTTGCCGATGACGGAGGCATGGTAGAAGCCGCCGCGGTCGCCGCCGCGGAATCCGCAGCAAAAGTAACCGCCGGCTCGGTGAAAGATGCGGTAAAAACAGCACTCACAGCCGGCGGTGACGTCATCACAGCTGGAACAGTCGGCTCAAAGGAGTGAGCAACTGAACCAGCGGAAGCAGGCGCATCCACACAAAAATAATACATAGGAAGTTCTAATTATATTACTCATTTGTAAAGTTGTTAGCTCAATCTTTTTAGATTTACATAATCATAGGGAAACGTTGATACAAGTTAAAAGGTGTAGAATACACGTTTTATGAAAACTATTATCATTTCACACACCAACGAACTTGGAGATTCAAGTAAGTAATGACCCCTTGGCGGAGGCCCGTTGTAAGTAGTAGGATGTGGTAATTGATCATCTAGAGTAACTATTGAGGGTTGTTCCACTTACGTAATCGGATGATTGCCAATACTTATATTTGGTGAGATCGAAATATGTATAAATTTGTAAGATGAAACAACATAATTAGGAATCCTAACATAATCTTGCATAAGTAAATAAGTTGTTGGTGTGAATGTGATGCAATTATGACAAGAAATAGAAGAAGAAGACACTGCTTGCTAAAACATTTGGTTGCCACTTAGGTCAGGAGGTCATAAAATGTGCATTGGAGAGAGTCCTAGAAACACAATGGATATAAAGAAAATCAGATTTGAGTCGGTGCTGAGCTAACACCGATAAAAACCTGAAACTTTGTTTTTTGGTTTATGAAAACCATTCAGTTTTACTTTTATGGGGTTTCTCAATAAATAATCAACGATTATACATTTGAGCTAAAATACATAAGTTCGATATGTGTGTGTGTGCGTGTGCATATATATTGAACGACTAATGAATCATCCAAAAGAGATACTAGCTAAATTCACTGCATCGGAATACACCCGCATTTCGGTCCAAGGAAAACTGAAACGGTTTATTCGAGACAACCGTCAATCTCCCTATAACACAAGAGAATAAGAGAAAATAACCCAAAATAATAATAATTATTTCTTTTATTTTTCTTAAACGAGAATACCATATATAGAAAAAAAACATAAATATAAAAAAAGATAAAACAATAATAAAACATTATTTGATTATAATAAAAAACTAAATAAAAGTTAATAATAAGACAAAATGGCAAAACAGGTCCTTTATGTTTGCACGGTTTTTAATAGACGTCATTTAGCAAACTTAATGGCAGAAAACATCCTTTATATTTGAAAACTCTATCACGTTTTGTCCTCTAACTCTAACTCAATTAAATAATCTCGTTAAATTTGGTCATGTGCACATGAGAGTATATTTGTAAATTTATAAATAGATTTAATAACTAAAAATAAAACATAATATATATATATAAAAGACTCTCTCTCTCTCTTTCTCTCTCTCCCTCCATTCTTTTTTTCTCTCTCTCTCTCTGTGTTTAAACCACCACCACTATCCTCCACCGGAGACCCAGTTAATCGCCACCACCATCACACCAATCAACCACCACCAGACCCAGTTGATCCCCTCCACCCGACCGTTCATCACCGGCACACCGCCGTCCACCGTTCATCACCAGCAGGCGGAGAACACCCTTCTACGGTGATCATGATCGAACCGGCGATTGCAGTTCCGGCAATGCCGTATATGTTATCCGGCGGGAAGGAGGATCTGGGTGCTTTAGCTATGTTTGAAGATAGTGTTAAAAAGCTTAAAAGCCCCAAATTGTTATCTTATCAAACCCTAACAAAACGCCAAATTGATTCATCACTGGAGTTATTATCCGATTGAGTGTACGGACACGGTGGGTCGGTTCCCTTTTCGAGCCTCAAGCACCCAGAATTCACCAATTTCTTGAATTTAATCGGGTTACCGCCGGTGACTCGCCAAGACTTCGCAGGAGAACGGTTGGATTCAAAATACCAAGAGGCGAAATTGGAGTCGGAAGCTCGATTCGCGACGCGATGTTCTTTCAAATCGCATCGGACGGGTGGAAATCGGGTGGTGGTGGTGGTGGTGGTAATTATTATGATCAAGGTGAATTTGTATGTGAATTTTCCTGATGGGACTAGGGTTTATAGAAGAGGGGTTTTTACCCGTGGGTATGTGCTTGTGGGAGGTTAGATGGGATGGTGGCTGGTGGCTGGTTGTGATATTAACGGTAATGGTGGGTTATAAACATAAAGGACATGTTTTGCCATTTTGTCTAATAATAATAATAAGAAGAATAAGAATAAAAACAATAGGATCCTATTAAAATCTCTCACCTAATGTCAATGCCGATGAACATTCGCCCGAAGACCTCACCTAATGTCAACGCCGATAAACACTCGTCCGAAGACACGACAATGTAACAATAAAGTCCCGGTCCACAACTCCACCGAACATAACAACAATAATAAGTTAATAACAAATCATTTTCATGATCAATAATAACGATACCAATGGCGACAACAGCATCAATGGAGTTAGAAGCCATAGGCGGATTGGCTTTACACACAATAATATCAAAGCTCTCACCATCGGAAGTAGCTGCAGTCGCATGCGAGGGTTACAAAAAAATATGAATGGTTCGGTTTGGTTAATTTCGGTTAACCGAGGGTTATAAAAAATAACCGGTGAATTTGGGGATTTGCGGTATACGTAATACATATCTCATGGCTCAAGTAAAACTAGCTAAAGAAAACTTGATTTGAAACGACCTGAGCTGAGTTGGCTCATTTTTGTAACCGAGCCAAGCTTGACTCTCGACTCGGCTCATGGCTCGGCTTGTTGGCCAGATCTTAGGCTTATTTAACTTCGAGATCAAGTACGAGCCTAGCCGAGCTGCCTTGTTTAGTTTCGAGCTCAAGCTCGACTCGGGCTCGACTTGTGAACAACCCTAACTGATTTTGAATTGGTAATGAATTTAGACATCAATTTGAGATTCAAAGGGGGGAAACCGAAGAATTGTAGTGTGCACCGTTTGGTTAATCGGTTTACTTGGCTAAATTTTCGGTTTTCGTTTGGTTTAGTTAATAACCAAATTCAAATTTACATGAAATTGATGCATATATACATGAAATGTTGGTTTAAATACATGAAATGGAGGTATAAAAGCTAGAATATATATATATGAACGGTTCGGTTTGGTTAATTTTGGTTAACTGAGGGTACAAAAAATAACCATTACCAATTTTTGGTTAATTATGGTTCGGTAACTTTGGTTATTGGTCACCACTAAATTAGATCTTTAGAGCTGGCATACCTGGTCAAACAACACGATAACATGACACGATTGCCTGTGGTGCTAAACACGTACATTAACCTGTTTAGAAACAGGTCACATGACACGACCTGTTTAGAGTCAGTGTATTTAGAAGTAGGGCTGGCATAATAAGACATACACAACACGACAAGACACGATTGTTTGTGGTGCTAGACATGAACATGACACGATAACTAATTGTGTCATTTTTTCCAAGCACGAACACGAACACGAACCTGTTAGGAACAGGGTACACGACACAACATATTAAGCTAAAACCCAAACTTGTTTAACTCCATATAGTTTCGTGTCATGTTAACTGGTTCGTTTTAGAAATTTACAGCCCTATTTAGAAGTGATTGTTAGGATAATTAATCAATTGAACTTGTGAATGCTTAGGTAATTTGTAGTTTATCTGAATGTTCAGATAATTAGTCAATTGAAGCTTTGAATCTATAACTTGTGTGTATGTTTTCTTCTTCTAAATATTATCTGGTTACATAATTTCGTGCAAAAAATCACAAATTGATGCGTATTTTAACATTCCAGGCAGCTTATGGAGCATGGAGGGAAGCTTATGGTATGTATCCATGGCCGTAAGTTAAACGAGTGAAACACGTTTGGGACCGAATTAAAACATGGTTAACCGCTAATTTCCCAGAGGTTTTGCCCACCCTTCGTAAAGGTGCATCAGAGGCCGAACTAAACGAGCTAGAGAAGTCTTTGAAAGTCAAACTACCTCTTCCGACTCGAGTCCTCTATCGGTTCTGTGACGGTCAAAACCCATGCTGTGATATAGATGAATCAAGTGAAACAATAGCACGAAATCTATGCGGGTTGATTGGTGGTTACTCTTACTACAACTTTCTTGTAAACGTTTACTTGTTACCATTAAACGTTATAATTAACGAGACGAGAGATATCACACGCCGAGTTAAGTTTACCAGACCGAAGTATATTGTAATGGCGGCTTCTTATTACTCCGAGAAGATGTTTTTTCTTGACTGTGAGGTTGGTCAACTCTATGTCGGGACTAAGAACCTGTTACTTAATCGTGAAATGATGCCGTGTGTACCGAATGAATTAATAACCTCGGTGCATGATTCAAGAAACGCCCCCCAGCAAGATGCGATGTTGTTATGGCTAGAAGAACATGTTCGCCGCCTTGAAAATGGGATTATTAAATTATGCGAAGAAGAAAATATACGAAGCATCAGTTTGTTTCACGAACAACCACCAGCGTGTTCAGAGGCTACAACATGTGGTGTTCAGGTGTTGTTAAATTATAAAAACAATACAATTTCTAGTTCTAATAATTTAACTTTAACGTTAGAGTGAACTGTGGTTTTCGGTTTTCGTCCCTGTGGTTTGTCCAAATCTGCGGTTTTAGTCAAATAGTTTTAAATTTGCGATTTTCGTCCCTGTGGTTTCATTTCACTTGCAATTAAACCTTACCCAACTAACCCCGTCAAGTCTGGTCGTTAAACCCATCAACGTGCTCTTCACGTGAGGGGTAGTTTTGTCCTTTTTCCGCCAAATACACCCAGCCCCTCACGTGAGGGTGCTTGCGAATTAGGGCGTGGTTTTATGTGGGTAGAAAAAGGACAAAACTGCCCCTCACGTGAGGGGCACGCTGACGGGTTTTTCAACGACTAGACTTAACAGGGTTAGTAAGTTCGGGGTTAATTGCAAGTGAAATGAAACCACATGGACGAAAATCGCAAATTTGAAACTATTGGACTAAAACTGCGTATGTGAAAAACCATAAGGACGAAAACCGCAGTTTACTCTTAACGTTATAATAATTCGCTTATATTGTCGCAGGTTCGTGCTTCGGCTGTGTTTATACCCGAGTTTAGTGACCTTATGGATGAAGCTAGGAAATATATGTTTGCTTACTCGATCCGTATGTCGCTTAAACCCGAGGGGTGTTTTGTCCACGGTATGAAGTTTGATTCGTGCCAGCTCTACTGGAGACATTGGATTATTAAATCCGGTGATAATGTTGTGGCAGATCCTAATGGTGAAGTTGTGATAGGCCAGGTAACATTATTTTATCTCAGTTCAATCTATCTTGATGATACTATGTAATTTTCAAGAAAATAAAGTTTAGTTTTTTTTTTTACAGTATCCATTGTTACGACCGGGGCAGAAGGAGTTTGTGTATGAAAGTTGCACACCGTCACCTGCTTCACCAGGATCAATTGAGGGTTATTTCACGTTTATACCGGGCAGGTATGTTGCGTTATCTTTTTTTTTTCAACGTTTGTTTTGGTTAAGATTCGTTACGGTAGAAAGTAATATGTTTGCATAACATGTTTGTAGTTTGACTGAATCAAAAGGAGCCCCCTTTGAGGTTGAAGTTCCTAGGTTTCCTCTGGTGTTACCAGATTACATCTTCTGATGAAACTGTTTTGTTCTTCATGGTCAACTATCTTTAGCTTAAAACCATTTGTTTGTTTGCTTGCTGTTTTTCTGTCTAGTTTATAATAAGGATGTTGATAAATATGGTGTGATGAGTCTGATGACAGATATCACTTGGTGCTTGTGTGCTAAGTAACATCCAAGACTTTTGAAATATATATATATAGAAGGGTTGTTTGGTTTTAATTTTACATGGGTTGATTTATAGAGTTGGTTAAAAATAGGGCTGTAAACGAACCAGGCGTCTGTTTGACAAGAAGTTCGTTAATGTTCGTCCGTTTAATAAATGAACCGAACTTGAACAATAAAAGCTCGTTCGGTAAGTGGACAAAAACCGTGTTTGTTCAATGGTGTTTGTGAGAGTCCGGTAACATCCGTCCAATAATGATTATATTTTTGAAATTAATATGTAATCGTTTATGTTCTTTTGTTCATTAGAGTCGTTTTTGTATGTTTGTCCATTAATGTTCATTAGTGTCTGTTAGGGTCTGTTAGTGCTTGTTTGTCTTTTAACATTAGTTTACAATAGGAATGAGATCGGTACCGTACCGGAACCGACCGATATTAGTCCCGAAAATCGCAAATTTTCGGTACCGGTATTGAAGGTAAAAAAAATGGGAAATACCGGTAGCTAGGGGTACGGATACCGAAACTCAAAACTTTGGTACCAATTCGATACCGACGGTACCAAATTGGTATCGATTTCGGTACCGGCACCTGTACCGAATTTGCTCATCCCTAGTTTACAATATTAACTAAAGGACACAAATGGACACTGACAAACTCAATCTCTTAATGGGCGGACATATACATGAATATATGTTCGGTAGCGTTTGTGAACCGTCCGTTTGTCTGACAAAAGTATAACGAACGACCACAAACAAGGTTTCGTCCGGTTCATTTACAACCCTAGTTAAAATGTAAAAGAGAACTGTGGATTCAGGAAAAGTGGAAACGTGAAAAAGCCAAAACCGAACGAAGACAAACTGAAAAACCGAAACTGAACGGTATTCACAAATTCAAAAACTGAATATAGAAAAGATTTACACGTTTTCACTAGCAAGATTTTAGATGGACATAAGGAACTCAATACCTTTGGTGTTAATGCTATAAATAAACCTCAGAAAGCTTTACAACTTGTTCCAACATTTGAAGATTAGTCTTTGAAATGGTATCAAAACACTCTTCATTTTCATGCATTTTCTTTCTTTTCTTCTGTTTTCTTCTACCTGCAATATCATGTTTCCAATACTCTCATGTTCAACAAAACAAGTTATCGGATAACATCACATATACATCGCCTTTCGGGTTTCTTAAAACCTTGAAAGGGTGTCGAAAAGGTAAGAACACTAAAGGCTTAAGCGGTCTCAAACTCTATCTTAGTCGTTTGGATACCTAAACTATCAAACCAATGTCACAAACCCTAAGAAGATTATTTTGACGACGTTCTTGAGGCCGCCATCAAATCGTACCAAGTCTATTACCATCTCAACGTCACCGGAAGACTTGACACACCAACAATGTCCATGATGGTCAAGCCTCGTTGTGGCTTTCCCGACAAAGATGATAAATCTTTACGTATTGTCTCCCATTATCGATTATCTACAAGTAGAACAAAATGGCCTAAAGGAAAACGTCATCTAACTTACGATTTTGGTTCACGTTTCCCTACCCGATTCATGCCTCCGGTCGCACGAGCTTTTACCCGATGGGCTACTACTTTTCAATATTTCACATTTTCAAGAGCCAGGAATCGTCAAAGTGCTGACTTAAAGTTTAGTTTTGCACGTCGAGCCCATGGAGATGTGACCTCATTTGACGGGTTTGGTGGAGTTATGGCCCATGCGTTTGCCCCCCACGGATGGAAGGCTCCACTTTGACGTGGACGAACGTTGGTCGATTGGAACAGTTTCTAACGCTTATGATATTGAGACTGTGGCATTGCACGAAATAGGGCATCTACTTGGCCTTGGTCATAGCCAATATCCAAATGCGATAATGTGGGCTACTATTAGCACGGGAGTATCGAAAGAGTTGACGTTAGAACGACATCCGAGGGCTTCGAGCTCTTTATGGTAGTTACTAGTTAAATTGTTCTAAGAGTGGAATAATAAAAAGGTGATTTCTTGCTATTAGTTTGCTTATAACTAAAAGTGGAACTATGTAATAATGTTTGTTTTCTATCATTGTACCTTCATAAAATAAAACAAAATGACATGTTTGATGTTTGTGATTTGTTGTGTAGTGCTCTTAATATACATTTGTTTGTGTTAAAACACATGAACCATATATATTATTACGTTATTATCATGGTCTATGTTTCCTGTTTTATCACATGAACAATCGTCTAGTATATCATATAATACGGTGGTTTGTATGTAGCAATGTGTATAACATATATTATCATGTATTATACATCATTAGTAAAATCCAAAATGAATTCAAATATTCATAACTTAGTCATAACAGGAAAATAAAAAATAAAACAAGCTTATGATTAGTTCTTAAATAATCAATTATGGTTGGAAATGTTCCAAACATAATAAACAAAATATATATATGCAAATATCTAGTTCCATATTTACCCCTAACACCCGAGTCTTGTTAGAACCCCATGATATCGTACCCTTGAGAGGTGTCGACGAAAAGCATATTTAGCAAATCACTACACGAGTCGGATTTCGACATCCCAACATTCTCATTCTCAGGGTGTCGGGTTACACCCAGGGGTAAAACCGTCATTTCCACCAAGCCATTCCTCGATGGACTCGAACGATGGAGGCTGATAAGTTAGAAAATCACTATGCGAGTCGGCCTTTGGCATCCCAACATTCTCATTCACTGGTGTCGGGTTACACCAAGGGGTGAGACCGTCATTTCCATCCAAAACAATACCACATAGTGAGTTGACTCCCAACACAGGATTCCTCTCACCCGAAGGTGCGGTCAACCCTGTGTCAGTCAACACAATCGGAGAAATATCCTCGACTAACTCATTTTGGTTGACTTCATTGACCCGAGCGGGTATTTCTGCCAAAGCTACAATATTAGGCATAGACATAGTTGTGTTGACCAACGCGGTATCCTTTGCCTGCACGATACTCCAACCTTCTACAAGCCCATCATTTTTCGAAATATCACCATGGGCCGAACTAGAACCATTATCGTTTAACGCATTTGAATCTTTAACTGATTCTTTTGACGCCTGTTGGCTAAGTAAGTTAAGTCGTGTATCGTTATACATCAACTTTTCATAATGTTGATTTAGCACCCCTGGTTCACATAGTAGATAATGCTCCCTACGCGCGTCAATAAGGTTACGTAAGGGCTCTATATATACAATTTAAAAGTACACATACATACCTGTTTCGACTTGCCTCTTCATTAGTAAAATCATAAATCTCTTCCCAAACCGTGTGTTTTCTAGGTTCCGAATTGGTCTCTCCGAAGAATTTTGGTTTTTTATTAAGCTATAAATTAAAAATTACCATATCAATAAACAACAACAACAACAATAATAATAGGGAATACAACACGTTCATTTAAGAACTAATAATATGTTTAGAAATAGCATAATAAATTAGGGGTGTGCTAGAAACCGGAAAAACCGATCCGAAACAAAAAAACCGAAAAATCCAAACTGAATAAACCGAACCGTAACAAAAACGATGGTTTGGGTTACGTTTTTGTAAAAACTGAACTAACGGTTCGGTTTTGGTTTTGCATATAATAAAAAACGATAAAACCGAACCGGATTCCTAAATTTTTGTTTTTTTATATTTTATATTAAGTAATTTATAAGAATTTAATAAACATGTAACTCAAATATTTTTGGTCATATATATAATAGTCCATTATTTTACAATTAACAAAATATTTGTACCTAAATTCATTATTTTTTGCCAACTTTTTTTTCGGCCTAAAATTTTCAAGCTCAAATGGCAGTAACTGAAAAAACCGAAACCAAACCGAAAAACCGGAACCGAAAAAACCAAAACCGAACAGTTTTAATTTTTAAAACTCTGAAAACCAAAGTTATGGTTTTCGATTTGGTTTTAGCTGGAAAAACGAATCGAACCGCACCACGCACACCCCTATAATAAATATATAAATGGAAGAAGGTGAACAGTGAATACCACAATAGACAAGGTGCCAGGCCCATTAACTGGACAGTGGGCCTTGAGGCCCACGATATTTTCCCATTCGAATTCTATTTTTTTCTTAAGTCCGCCGTAAAGAACTTCCCATACAATCTTATGCTGTCCAAAGTAAAATTTTGCAACTAAATTGTCCGCTTTATTCGACTTATACTGCCACAAACAACACGTTAAAAGTTAAAAGTTAAAAGTTTTAACTGGTTTTTATAGTTCTAGATTCGGTAACAGGTTTTAACCCGAACCAGTTTGATATTTTTTTAATGACCCGTTACTTGGCCCGACTTGGCCCACCTAAACTTTTATGTCCAAATTCTCAACATCTTTTTCATAATTTCAAATTTGATCATAGCTAGTTTCGACCCAAACAAATTTGACATATTTTTTAAAAAATGACATGTTTTGAGCCTACCCATTCTGACAAGGGTGAAGGTTTCTTAGGGCCCAGGTGGCCCCGCCCCCCTGTTTTTTTACGTAGAAGTGTGAATTTTCCCGTTTTCGTCCGAAATTATTTATACATAGTGTAAATTTAGTTGTTTTCGGCCGGAAATTTTTGTACACAGTGTAAAATTTAGCCGTTTTCGACCGAAATTTTCTATACGTAGTGTAAAATTTAACCGTTTTCGCCCAAACTTTTTATACGTAGTGTAAAATTTAGCTGTTTTTGGCCGAAATTTTGAGTCTGGCCCCCTTCGTTTGTGAAGTTTTGTATACATTTGAGCCCCCCCCGGTGTCTTAGTCTAAGCTTCGCCACTGCAGCATTCTGACCAGCTACTTTCCTGAACCAGCCCATCCATACTTTTCTGTCCAATGTTTCAACTTTTTTTTTTATATATTTATATAATTTCAAATTTGGTCACAATATTTGACCCTTGACCCGTACCCATTTAACCCGCTCAGCTACGCAAAACAATATGCAAAGTATAAAAGAACGTGTACCTCCCATTTCCCAATTCTTAAAAGTAGAGGTCGAAAATGGGATGCCTTTTTATCAGCAGGGCCCGAGGCTCGGGCTCTTGGCTTTCGTTTCTTCTTGCTTTGCTCAGTACTGGCTGCACAAAGATGTGCTTTATATATCTCCAATTCTGATGGAGTCTTCTTTAGCTTTAAGCCCAAAGGACCGGGCTCGTTAAGCGGATGGTTTGAGTCCGAGGACTCATTGCTCCACTGCAAATATTAAATCAAAAGATATAACTACACTTATAGCATTTATAACGGGTCAGTTTGGGTCAACTCAAGTTATACAACGGGTCAACTTTAGTCTAAACTCTAAACGGGTCAAATTGAGTCGCTATTATAAAATTTACTAACACAATTTTGATACTTTTTAATGAACTAAGATAAAGATCTTTTTCAAG
The DNA here is from genome assembly GCF_021521415.1 of Bidens hawaiensis. NCBI lineage: Eukaryota > Viridiplantae > Streptophyta > Magnoliopsida > Asterales > Asteraceae > Bidens > Bidens hawaiensis. The sequence continues at coordinate 145,256 of NW_027496922.1, read as the reverse complement.
GTGAACCCGTTATGACCCGAACTAAATTGATAATTTTCGTGAAATAGCGGTTTTAACCTGAACCCATTTTGGCCCAAACCCAACTATGTGAGATACCAAAAAAAATAATATATAATAATAATAATAAATAAATAAAATCCAAGTTTTTAGATTTTAAGTACTACATCAGAAACCTAATTAATGATAAAAAAAAAGAAAAAAAATTCAAATAGTTGGGTTTTGAATTAAAAATCAAAGAAACATTAATTGGATATTGAAGAAACACCAACCAGACCCCGGGCAGATTACTGGTAACCTGGGGGTTGGAGAGATGTTTCCCACGAGGGGTTAGACCCTTGGAAGATGGTTCTTCTAATAACCTGCAAAACAGACACCGTGAGCTCGTCACTGAGAAGGGGGGGGTTCCTCCTTGTGACCACCCTCCGGCGTGAGAATCAGACTAGATTGCTCTTTAAATATAAAAGTATATTAAGAGATTGCTAGAGCAGATATCAGGTATAATATGATGATAATGTAGTAAGATATGATGAGATCAGATGGTCATACCATTTGTGGTATTTATAGCCGAAGGTAGGTTTCCAAAGAGGTATGGCCGGCTGCAACAGTGTTCCTGTTCCACACCAACAGTAGCCTACGCACGTGCCCTGCTGGTAGTTGGTGGGTAGGTAGCGGCTGATAGCGACCAGGCCTGCTGTATACTATTCCTGTTCCACCAACTGACGGCTACGCACGTGGTATGGCAGTAGTTGGTGAGAAGGCAGCGGCTAATAGTGACATACAGTGCAGGAACATGCTGCTCGCCATACTGTTGTCAGTAAGCTGTCGTATCTTTAGTCAGATCTTTTTCCCATACCTCGTCAGGTACAGTACAGAAGATCTTCCTGTATCGTACGGACTGGCTTATTTGGGCGGGAGTATTCCCCCTCCCGCCCTTGTGCGGGATTGTTCCCGGCTTCGCTCATTCCTTCAGGTGACACTGAGTGATTGAGAGCTAAGTGCCTTGTGCGTGTAGCCTTGCTGCGCGGGTGGCCTTCCCTGATGGCTTGTATCCGAGGCTGCGGGAACAGGCGGAGTCCTTCACCATCGGGAGGCATTTCCTGCGGGACCAGCTTGCGTACTGCGCGTAAGGACGTCACGTCTCTGAGCATGGTTGGTCCTGCGGATCCAGTTGGTTTCTGCGCAGACGTCCCTCTTTTAGGTGAGTCTTGCGGGTCCAACTAGGCTCTGCTGGGACCTACCTCTTCAAGTCCCCCCAGTCCAATGTTCTTCTCATGAGTGTTTAATAAAGTGAGGTGAACTTTTGGACTTTAAGCAGAGGGTTTTGAAAAGGGTTTTTTAAGGTTTTCCATGGGGATTCTTCCCGCGGAAGTCCTTGTCACTTGCAGAAATTCCCGAGTTTCCTGCTTGGTCTTTGGGTATGATGCGGGTAGGTCTGTAACCTCCTCGCAAGTCAGGAGCGTTGAGTCCCACTTGTGTGGATTCTCCATGAGGTTTTGGTAGTTTTGAACATAGTGATCAATTATGTTAAAACCACCAATTCCATCCTAGAGCTTCAAACAACGTAGTTCTCGACGTTCCCGCTATGCGGGGATGTTATTTCCGTTTCCGCAAGCATTGCCCAGAAGATCCTTCTTGGTTTCAATTCCCAGCGGAGCGCTAGGTATGTGAAGGGTTTTGCCTTTACACTGTACATGCGCTCGTCTTACGGTTACTTTACTTCCAAGGTATTCCTGGCGTCAATTCCCTGCGGGTGCTAGGTATGTGAAGGGTTTTGCCTTTACACTGTACCTGCACCCGTCTTATAGTTACTTGGCTGCCGAGGTACTTGGCTTCAATTCCCTGCGGGTGCTAGGTATGTGAAGGGTTTTGCCTTTACACTGTACCCGCACCCGTCTTACGGTTACTTGTTCGCCAAGGTTTTCTTGGCTTCAATTCCCTGCGGGTGCTAGGTATGTGAAGGGTTTTGCCTTAACACTGTACCCGCATCCGTCTTACGGTTACTTGTTCGCCAAAGTTTTCTTGGCTTCAATTCCCTGCGGGTGCTAGGTATGTGAAGGGTTTTGCCTTAACACTGTACCCGCATCCGTCTTACGGTTACTTGTTCGCCAAAGTTTTCTTGGCTTCAATTCCCTGCGGGTGCTAGGTATGTGAAGGGTTTTGCCTTTACACTGTACCCGCATCCGTCTTACGGTTACTTGTTTGCCAAGGTAAGGGGTATTTTCCCGCTTACTTTTTAATATTTTTAAATTTTGAATTTTTGAAATTCGAAAGGTTGGTGGAAAGATAGGAACAGTCCAAACCTCTGAAACGTCGTGCGACAGTTTCTTCTGACTGTGTCAGGACGTGCAGGAAGTTATGGTGACGTGACATTATATGGTCATTCCAGACGCTTTTTACGGCGCGTGGGCGCGATTTTTCGGGCGCGTGGCCGCGAAATTACTGGCACACGTCCTGTCAACAGCTGTTGCCAGCCTGCTTTTTGCCACGTGTCATAGTTTCATTGCACCTTCGATTTCTCTCTCCTCCGCATTAAATTCACCGCATTAATTGCGATTAGTATATAAAGGGGGAGAGGCCTCTTTGTAATCCACACTTTCACCTTTCTTCTTCTTCTTAGTGATTTCCGGCAAATACTCCCCTTCTCAGGCAAGCATTTTCCCGAAATCACTTTCTTCTTTCTGCAAAATGTCTTCCCATGATGCTGAAGCTGTAGCCGACGATAGGAGTACTGCTGGCGAGTGCCAGTGTGCTCTACCTGTCGATCAGTACCAGTATATCGTCAGGAAGTTCATGCTTGAGTCTCTTGAGCCTGAGTTTCCTGAATCCCACCAGACTGTGTACGATGCCCCCAGTGGCAAGATCGGGGTATATGCTGCATTCTTTGTCTATGGGAACCTTAGGTTTCCGTTGACAAAGTTTATGTACCGTGTCCTGGAGAGGCACGGTGTGCACCTGACCGAGGTGCATCCGATGGCGATTGCCAAGATCCGGCACTTCGAGTGGGTGTGCCGGATTCTGGGTATTGAGCCCTACGTGGACCGCCTGATGACCTTCTATACTTGGAGGTGCGTCCAGGGGTGGTACACCCTGACAACCCGTATTAAGGGTTTGAAGATCTGCGTGACCGAGCGCAGTCTCCGATCGTGGAAGCGGGAGTTCTTCTACATCTCTGCCCGCGCCATCCCCATTGCCATGAAGTTCAAGAAGGGTCAAGCGCTTCCGAGCCTTCACGCTTCCAGCTACCAGGAGGCGGAATGGTTCGCGAAGATATCCCGGGTCCAATCTCCGGTTTACCGGTTTGCGGAGTCCGGGATGGTGCTGCTGGGGATGAGCCGGGTATGGAAGGTGGCGTCTCGGTTTCCTATCCTTCTCGAATACGGTTTGAACTCTATTCCTTATGGTATGTCTTGTCTTTCTTGCTGATATTAGTTTATTTTCTAACTGTTTCTTTTCTTTCAGAGGGGAATAATTTGGAGTCGCTCCTGTTCCCGCGGGAAGCTGACGGTCCCGTGCGGGTGGGCACTCGTGCTCTGGACGACAATGAGTTGCCCATCCTGGAGCAAACGGCGGATCGGTTTGTGGAGGTCTATCCGCCGGGCCAAGAGATCCTGAGCCACCGGCGGCCAGGTAAGGCGATATTCTATCCTCAACCCCTCAATGCTGTACCCGCTGCTGGAAATCCTTACATCCTGTCTTCTTCTGAGGAATCCGCAGATGGTCCTCCCCTTGTGCGGAAGAAGAAGGCTGCCGGAGGGAAGGGAAAGGAGAAGGTGGCCTCCACGGCTGATCCGGTGCTTCTATCTGACACCGAGTCAGATAGTGAAGAGGTGGCGGGGAACCCCGGTGGTGAGAAGACCACTGCTCCGGAGGCTACGACTGTTATCTCCGGAGAACCAATGACGACGACGGTGACCGGCGTCAAGAGACCGGCCCCATCGGGCTTGTCCCCGCCCCTCTGTACGTTCAGGCTCAAGAAAACCCGTAAGTACAAACATTCTTTTTGTAGATTTATCACTTCATAAATTTATTAACACTTATCTTCTTGTGCAGGCGTGGATGTTGACGCATTCCAGGGTGAAGTACCGAGTAGTACCTCTCCGCCGATGACGGTAGGCTTGGTCAGCCTACCTGAGGCGTCGACCCAGGCGCCTGCGCCTGGTCCCGCTGGTTCAGTTGCTCATTCTGAGCCGACTGTTCCAGCCGAGTTTACGCCACCGCCGGCCGTGAGTGCGATTTTTACGGCGTCCTTCACCGAGCCGGCGGTTACGATTGCTGCGGATTCTGCGGCAGCGACTGCGGCGGCTGCCACCATGCCCCCGCCACCGGCACCGATGGCCGGCCCATCAGGTACGCATGGGAGTACTCGCCAGTCCTTGCCACCTTCCCATCTGCCTGACCTTTTGGATGGGTTTCCTTTGGGTTCAGGTGATGGGTTCGGCGGTTATCGGCCTGTTATAGACCCTACAGGTGCGTAGGGTTCCTTTGGCCCTTTTTAAATTATTTTTATCATCTTTTCCTAACTGCTTTTTTGTTTTTTGCAGTGTCGGATTCCAATGAAGTGTATGTTCCGCGATGGAACATACGCCGAGGAACAACCCTTCGCACCCCTGTGGAGTGCGTGGAATGGGCTCGCCACGCTGCTCCCCATGGTGCGTTGGGGGAAGCCATGGCTAGCTACCAGGAGGGTAGGCTAACCAATGAGCTTCGGGTTCTCCAAGCCCGGATGCAGCCGCGCGTCGAGCTGCTTTGTCGTGAAAACGACAAGTTGAAAGCAGCTCGCGCCAAGGATGTATCTCAGGCGCGTGCTCTTCGGGAGGAGAACCAACGATTGACCGCAGCTGCTGCGGAGAAGGAGAAGGCTTTCAAGGCCCTCGAGGTTGAAGTTCAAGCGCGACTCGAGGCCCGCTCCAAGGCTGCCCAAGCTGTTAACGAACAGCTTCGGCTGGCTAAGGAGACTGCGAGGAACGCGACTGAGAGGGCTACCAAGGCTGAAGCCGTTGCTGAGCCTTTACGTATGGAGAACGAGGAGCTCAAGGCCCAATTAGAGGCTCTCCAACGTGCTCATGATGCCTTGGCCATGGAAGATGCCAAGAAGCTCCAAGAGATCCTGGACCAGAGGGGCGTGCTTGACCACACAGAGCGGAAGCTTAAGGGCGTTGAAGAGGCTGCTGCAAAGGAAGTGCATCTTGCCAACCTCAATAAAAGCGAAGCCGAACGCGCCTGCACCCAAGCCCTGGTTGCCAAGGAATGGCTTCTTCGAGAAGCGTTGCCTCAGGTATTTTAGCTTTACGTCTTCACGCTTTCCTTTGTACATAGAAAAGATGTTTTGACACTTGTGTTTTCTTTGTAGGTTGTGCATCGGGTCTTCTCAGAGACATCCTATGACGATGCTATGAGTGCAGCTCTTAATGCTTCTCACGAGGATGGGGAATGGGCTGGCTTCCTGCTTGGTCTAGGGTTCGTTGAGAAAGGCTTCCCGCCTTCCAACTTCCCTTTGTACAATGTTGACACTGAAGCCATATATGACCAAGCAGTAAACCAATATGCTGCCTTCCCGCATCCAGTGGTGGAGAAGGTGAACCAAGTAGCTGCTGCTGATGATGGGTTAGCTATCCTTAAAGCTTTCCTCGAACCGGCCCGTTCTGATGGAGCGGGTCCAAGTGGAGGCGGCCCTGAGGCTTGATCCCGAAGATCCCTTCCCATTGCTAGGATAGTCTTGTACGGATGTATTTATTTTTCTTTTCGTAGGCGGGTAGTTACCCGGCCATTCTTGTAATAATTCATTTGTGAAATATAAATCTTTTTGCGTATAAGATTGTTATTTCCTTCTTTGGGTTCCTTGCTTTATAAACTTATGACTTGCATACTTAGTTTAAATTAGCAATTTTCCAAGTGTTTAGAATAAGTTAACCTGTTGAACGTGGTTGATAATGGGTTAAAGTTTTGCTTCCTCTTTCGTGATTGTGCGGGTAGAACCATTACTTGCACTTAGTAGGATGGCTAAACTTTAACCTTCATCTGACCTGCGTGTAGGTTTTCCTCATCTTTTGAGGATAAGTTAACCTTTGAACGTGGTTGATAATAGGTGTGAAGTTTTGCTTCCTCTTTCGTGATTGTGCGGGTAGAACCGTCACTTGCACTTAGTAGGATGGCAAAACTTTACCCTTATCTGACCTGCGTGTAGGTTTTCTTCATCCTTTGAGGATAAGTTAACCTTTGAACGTGGTTGATAATAGGTGTGAAGTTTTGCTTCCTCTTTCGTGATTGTGCGGGTAGAACCGTCACTTGCACTTAGTAGGATGGCAAAACTTTACCCTTATCTGACCTGCGTGTAGGTTTTCCTCATCCTTTGAGGATAAGTTAACCTTTGAACGTGGTTGATAATAGGTGTGAAGTTTTGCTTCCTCTTTCGTGATTGTGCGGGTAGAACCGTCACTTGCACTTAGTAGGATGGCAAAACTTTACCCTTATCTGACCTGCGTGTAGGTTTTCCTCATCCTTTGAGGATAAGTTAACCTTTGAACGTGGTTGATAATAGGTGTGAAGTTTTGCTTCCTCTTTCGTGATTGTACGGGTAGAACCGTCACTTGCACTTAGTAGGATGGCAAAACTTTACCCTTATCTGACCTGCGTGTAGGTTTTCCTCATCCTTTTTAAGAATTGTTTTGAACCGTTCGACGCGCGGTTGTCAATAGGTTAGTGTTCAGTTTCCTTTAATGATTCATGCGGATAGACCGGCACTTTCATTTAATGGGATAATTGAACTCTTCCCCTTCAACTGACCTGCGTGAAGGTTTGCCACGTTATTGGGTTCGTGCGGGTAGGACCGCCTTCCCACGCAACGACTTCACGTAATGTGTGCCGTCACCAGTGTTGCATAGTTTAACCGTTCGACGCGCGGTTGTTGATAGGTTTTTGTTCAGTTTCCTTTAATGATTCATGCGGATAGACCGGCACTTTCATTTAATGGGTGCTGAACTTTTTCCCCTTCAACTGACCTGCGTGAAGGTTTGTCACGTTATTGGGTTCGGGCGGGTAGGACCGCCTTCCCATGCAATGACTTCACGTAATTATGCGGTGAAAACCGGCATATTAGTGTTCAGAAAAGTATAAATGTAAAATCATCAGCTTCGATGTTCTTAAAGAGAATCATTTCCATTAGAAGTGGCTCTTGGCATTTTCTTTACAAATTGGAATTGATTTACATGCAAACTGTGTAAATGAGCTCCCTTCCATCATGTTGGGATGGGAGTGCCATCGAGCCGATACGCACCTGGTTCGGGATCTCGTTCTTTACGCAGCATGTAGTCTCGATATTGAAGCTGGAATTTTGATTCGTGTTTTCCCCAGCTGGGGTTCTACACGCACCCGCCTGCTCAGCCTTTATTGCGCCACGAGGTGCGCGAGCGTCCCATCTCTGACAAATGCTTCGACCATGTCTTTTACGTCTATGCATTCTTCAGTGTTGTGGCCTTTTATCTTGTGAAAGTCACAGTATTTGCTCCGATCAGCATCATGACGATGTCGGATTATTGGAGGCTTTGGCCATGGGAGCTCTTCAGTAGCGAATATCTCAGTGACGCTCTTGGTGAGTGGCGTCCATCTGGAGTTTCGGTGCGGATGTACATTATCCCTTCCGCCCAATCGATGTTGCAAGCCGGATGAGGTGTCAAAGTTTACCCTTGACTGCCAAATGCCTAGCTTCCGCTTTTTATTTAATCGGGCGGTGAGGACGTTGTCTTCTCTCGTTTTCTGAGTGTAGAGGTTTGTGCTCTGGGGGAGATCTCTACCCAGTTGCTTCTCCGTTTCCGCATAGCGTTTTGCTGCTGTCATGATGGCATCCCATGTGGACGGCATGCCATCTTTACCCGTTAGGGTGCGGATGAGCTCTGGGTCATGCGCGCCCTGGATGAAGGCAGCGCGAACAAGATCTTCGCTGATATTGCCCAAACTTAGCTTCTTTGAGTTGAAGCGAGTGATGAAGTTTGGCAGGGATTCATCTTCTTCTCGTATGCATTTGAGGATTGTCCATTGCTCCTCGGTATACTTCCGTTGCTGGCTGAAGTGTTGGCTAAACTTCTGCTGGAAGTCTGCCCAGTCGTAGATGTGATTGACCGGTAGACGATCAAACCAAGCTCTAGCAGCCCCAACAAGCGTCATTTGGAACATGTAGCACCAGGTGGGTTCCGTCCAATTGCTGACGGTTGCCCCCGCTATGATTCCGAGAAACAATAATAACAATAAACCCTAGTACTCTTTATCATTCCGAGAAACAATATACACAGTAATATAAATTGCTGAACAAAAACATAAACAAAAACCTCATTAGTTTCTTGTAAAACCGATGATTTATGACGTTTACGAAGCGGTGAATCCGGCAAGATTGTATGCATTTGGAACATAATGATATTAAACTCTTTGAATAGTAAATTAGTAATGAAGAAGAAGAAAGAACAAGCTAGCTGGCCTTCTTAAATAAACAGGAAAATAAATAGAAAAACAAGCAGAATGATGACATAAATATAAGCTGGTATACTGAAATTACAAAAATACCCTTGTTTATTTTGTGCAAATCTAGCGTTGTATAGTTTATTTTTTGTAAATGAGACAAGGTTGTATCATTTCCTCTTTTGTAAATATTTTGTAACCCTATTCATAATATTTTAGAACAGTTTCCTATAATATAATATAATTAATTAATTTCTTAACCTTTTAATCTGGTAACCCTCGGGTTTCTTAAGTTACACAAAGAACCTTATGACACGAACATGTATCCTAACAAACCGAACTAATACCAACTGAGATTATGTTGCAACGCACATGTTTAAAGCAATATATTCGTCACCACGAGAACACTTATGACTACTTTATACATTTGATTTCAATTAATAAATCATATACTTTATAAATTTGTTTATTATTATATACTTTTATTAAGTCAAACCCGCTTGAATAATGTTATTTATCATTTCAACTTAATTATTTTTATATGTGTAACATTCTTTAACTATTCGACTTATTTATTTTTTTCTATGTTTTACGTTCTAGTCTAATTTAACATTTTTAATCTGGCTAACATTCAAGTACCATTAAGTTACATAGTACGAACCGATATCATAACATACCGAACTGATACCAATCGAGTTTGAAGCAACTATATGTCTATTTATTACAATATTTGTCACCATGAGAATACTTATTCCATACAATACATATATTACATAATTAGTAATTAGCTAGACTTACACAAGACCATTTTCATATGACACGATACAAGTTACAACATAAGTCTAGCACATAAGATTATTTCCTGTCGCGACACCAAACTGCCTACAATAATCGGTATAGTACCTAACCCGAGAGTTCACAGCGCCTCGGTTCCCACCATCACATTCTATCTTGTTAACGGCTCGGATTGTGTCACCAAACCCGGTACCAGAAGCAAAGTCCCAATGAGCATTTTCCATCCAAAACCACAACGCGGTCTTAAATGAAACAATTGAGTCTGTGGCCACAATATCCGGGTTGTTAAGCCCATCGAACCCTAGGCTCTCACCCGCTGAACCATAGTTGTAGTTCCACGAGAGTTGAATCGGGCCTCTACCGTGGTAACTCTTCCTCGGGTTACATGGATAGTCGGTTTTCGACTTGTCACAATAGTCTTTTGAGTGACCATTAATCTCTTCTATGTAACACAAGTCTATGTATGCATGCATACATTCAAAATCAGAAGTAAAATGTTATTGTATGTATATTATTATACTTGTGTTGTATTCATTTTAATAAATGTGTATATAGGACCATAGAAGTATTTTGGTCCTTTGGATTCGGGGTGCAAATTGTCAATGAGTCGAGCCACTTTTGAGCTACTCGAGTTCAGTTAGTTAAAAAAATTGAATAAAGTCGCGTTTAAACAAGTTTGCGGCTTTCATTAATGTTTGTTTAATAAACAAGCTCAAGCCCAGCTCGAACTGGCTCTCGGGCCTAAAAGAGCTTTTTATTTGTATAATTTTTATTTAATGTATCTATGTAATAACTATTATTATGTATATTAATATGATAAAAATATATACATACTGTATATTATATTATATACAAAATTTATAACCATGACTATATGAGAAAATAGTTATAAAATACACATCAAAAAATTTAAATAGTTGGTAATTAATAAACAAGCCGAGCTCAAGCTTTAAAGTTATAAATTTAAATGAGCCAATCTCAAGTTCAAACCCTCTTAAATTCTAGCTATCTGAGCTCAAGCCCAAACAAGCTCGGGCTCGGCTCGGCTCAATTTGAAAATGGTATAAATGTGCTGTCCTGTATTGCTCAATGACTTCGTTTGTGGATTTTTAGATTTTTGAAAAGCTTACCTATTTGTATTGGGCCCAAGTTATATATAACTGGTTCGGGCTTATTAGGCCCATTGTTAGGCCCAATTATAGGCTTCCTTTAGGGGATTAGTCCATAAGTCCTTTAGACCAAATCTTCGTTATAATCCCACGTTATAAGTACCAAACGATTACAATAACAACAAGCATGTTAAGATAAATATATGACTCAGTAACTTACGTCCTGTCTCATGAGTAACATGAGCAAAGAAAGCCGCAATTTCACGCTTTGAATCCGCAACCGAACCAGATCTACCAAAATGTTGGTAGTCTCTAATGACTTTAAGAAACACCTCTCGTGTGTAAAAACCTCTTCCGGGACAATTGCTTGCAGCCCCGGAAAATAATCGGTTAAAAAACGCTTGTGTCACAATACTAGAGACATCAACATTATTTTGAGGGGCCGGTAGAGAACATGGGCCGCCTCGACAATCTCTTCCACAATGAGCATCATCAGTGCCACAGTAACCGTACTTGCTACAACACAAGCCCCTAGCACAGTTACACTTCTGAGATGTAACTGGCTCGGAAAGGAGTGTTCCCGTCAGGAACACTCCAAGGAATACCAGGGTTGAGAGCTTTGTTTTCATTTTTTTTTTTTGGTTAATTAAAGGGTGAAAAGGAATATTTATAAGGTGAAAGTCTACTACAAAGTCTCCCACTACGTACAATAGTACATTTAAAAGGTGGTGCAAAGCAGGTATATAGAGTTACATTGGTTGGTATTTGTTTACTGATTTATAAGTAAAAAAAATAAATTTCACTGCCTCCCAAACAAAATGAACCAAGTGTATATCATGCCAATAGATTAAACTAACATACGGACCCTTTGATTAAAGCCATAACTTTCCTCCACCTTAATTGGTCATAGTTTTTTTAATAGTGTTTGGAACTACCCTCAAGTATTCCATAAATGAGATTTTAACTGTTCATAATAATTTTGACACTCCCGGCACGACTAACTCAGGAACACCATCAATGGGAAAACCCCATTGAGTCAGATTTTAAAACTTAAGGGACTGTTTGGTTCATTCAGATCTGAATAAGCCTCTGTCTTATTCAACAACAAGAGTCTGACTAATTCATACCAAATTTTAACTATTCAGAGGCTGAAGTCCGAATGAATCAGATGTTTCCATCTGAATGGTTCCATTCAGATATAAACAAACAGCATCTAAGACCATAAAGATCTCAAATCTCAGTCGTCGATCACCTCCAAACCTTTATTGGTCCTCGCTATAAATATAGTTTTATTTCATAGGGCATACTTATGAAAAAAAGTGAAATATATATTTTGTACCGTGTTAATGCAGGGCTAGAATTAGAAGTAACTATCCATGGGTTTGTTAAGTAACTTGTTAAAGTTATTACTTGAGAGTTAAGATAAATAGTACATATGTGTTTTAACCTTAGAAGTGTAGGACGCCATCAGGATATCACACATTACACATGCAGTATGACAAGGGGTATATGGCTTTATTCGTCCTTATAATAATTACGCATTGTAATTACATATGATAGTTACGCACTTTAGTTGAGATATAAAATGAACGTGTTAGATGTTGTAACGTATAATTTCTTGTTACTTTAGGTTGAATCAACTCAAAACCGTCTATTTTTTACAAATCGTTACAATTTTTTTTTGTTATTTTACTAGCCACAGGAAACAGCCTTATGCATAAAGAGTAGGGTAAGGTGACGTACATCAGATCGCGACGCAATCCGACTCCTTCCTAGATCTTGCGCAAATATTATACAGCGCGCTTCAAAAAAACTATTAAACTACACTAGTCTTATGAATGTTTTACCACCCACTTAGACTTTAATGACCATGTTAATGGCTATCACTTGAAATTTGAATTTGTCAAAAGTCACCACCAATTGGTGGTAAAAGAAGACTATATCTTTAAACTAGTCAAAAGACTATTAATCTTAAGTCATCCACTCAATAATTTGACTTTTTAAGTCCACATATTTGTTATAAGTCATCCACCCAATAATTTGACCTTTTAAGTCTACATATTTTCTATTATAGAACTTGATGTGTATATAGTTTGATGAACTACATTAATCTTAATTTAGTTTTCATGTACTTGTGTTCTTTGTAAACTTTTAAGAGAATAACATATATGCATAAAAATCATACAAGCTAACGGTAACCTCTAAATCCCCCATAAGAACACATGCCCGTCACTTATAACTTGACACTAGTAGAAATAATGCATTTAATGACATGCACACTATGACATGCGATGATTTATGACCTGCAAATGTGCGTGTCATTGAAAATATGTCATGTATTTTAAAATTTATAAGATTTACGACACTTATTTTTGTGTGTCATTGATTTAGTGTCGTGAAAAAAAGTTGCAATTAAAAAAAAGAGCACGTCATCTACCAATAAAATCTATAAACCTGCCCAATTTTCAAAATCGCGCCTAGGTTCTTCTAAAATTTAAACCTTGAATCAGCACAACCACTTTACCTCCCTGTATAACCTCCTCCATCATTTGGTTCCAGGTAATCACGCTTTCTTCCTTCTTCATCTTCATCTCCCGCTATTAGGGTTTCATTCTAATTAGGGTTTTTTTATAATCTTATAGATCTTTTCGACTATTGTTGCAGGTTATAATTAAGGCCGACTGCAATTGAAATTAGGATAATTACTAAGGTACTACGATTGTTATTATAAGCTCTTGGTTGTTTCACTTTTTTTTTTGTTGTATTAGGTCTTTATTGGGTTTGATTTGGGGCTGGGTCTCTTGCAAATATAGTTAAAGATAACTTATCTACTGCATAACTTTTTTGATTTGTTTAGTTAGGGTTCTGCATTTCGATCTTAACCAAAAGGGTTTAGGGTTGCAATTGGATTATGTGTGTTCTGATATGTTAAGGTGTATTTGTATACATTTGGATGCACAATTAAAAACATATGGCTTGATTTTGAATCACCTTTATAACCCATTTGAAAGAAAACGTTACTAAATATTATTTTATCAGTGTTCACTTTTAAGATTTTGTGATTTGGATTTGTATGGGAATCATGTGCCTCTTGCATATGTAGGGATAATTATTAATAGCTATAATTACAAATAATAAGTTGAAAATAAAATAAGTAAAACGATAACACTTTTTTTTATATTTATACATCAAATGAAGGAGTAAAGTATAAAATCAGGTTTAACACAGTTGGAATCCGCGTATGCGACAAACGTCTTTGTCAATCCAATGTTCCCAACAATTCAAGAGCATGTCAACAGGTATTGTGTTCCAAATACTATACATAAACGAAAGATTAACCTTTTATGGAATCCTCGCTGATATTTTATTTTTTGAATCCTCAATTTCATACATACGAATATTGTTTTCAGGTTAAACGAGTGTGTTTATGTCAACGTGCAAATACAAGTTTCATGTTCATGCTCGTGTGTTGTAGCTGGCCTTAGGTGTTTTCATAGTAAGGCCTCCAATAATATACTATGCAGGAGTCATCAAAGAAGATACGCAGGTTCATCTACAGTTGTATCTTTGTTAAATTCAGCGGTCATCTGTTGTGGTTTTCTGTAAAATAGGCATATATTTTGGTGTTTAACTTGGTAGCTTTGTTCTTGGTATATTTGTTTTGTTTAGTGTCAACTCCTTGGTGAATTATTTTGCTCGGTTGGGCTGCACATGTGGCAACTGAGTGTAGTGTTGGCGATTTGAAATAATTTCATAATGGATAAACCTAGCACAAGTGACCAGTTAGATTTTGAGTTTGGTTATCCCATGTGCAACAGCAAATGAGGGTTGTAGCATTAGAGAGCGCTACATCTTCCACAACAACACTTACAGAAGAATATGCCATGCTTTTGATGTACCATTTTCACCTTGCACTAAATTTTGAGCAGAAGAAAAGCTTGGTGCCTACTATTAATCACTAAGGTAAGTTGTTCTTTTTATTACAATATATTACAATTTGTTTTATTTTCACTAAAACATGATAAAGCCAAAAGTTATAATATTGTTTGTTTTGAATTTAGATTGAGCTGACACCTAAGTTTGTTTTTTTAAAAACCACAATATACGTTTTTAGTTTCAGTTATATTACCCATGTATATATTTAAGTTGGTTTGGTCAAAACCACAATAATGTTTTGCTTATTCGAGCTTGCTACTGCAGTGGTTTTAGGAAGATGGTAAAGAGTCTCAAGGATATTGTAAACAGGGATTAATAAGGCGAATACAATGTGGTATTGCTTGAATGTTAGATTTTTAGGTATAAACTTTGACTTTTGCTTCATCTTCTTTAACTGCCATGACCTTATTAAAATAAAGAATTTAATGTTTGCCATGAGTACTAACATTTTCTTTGTTTACTTTTCTTCTCAGGTTGTGGGAGGCAAAGATGAATACGCGGATGCGGATGTTGACGGAGTTCGCGAAAAATGGTCAAGTTTTGCCGCATAGGTTGTTTTCTGGTGATATATTGTATTGACAAACAATATTTGTATTAACTTGAGTATATTTGTAATATTTGACTAAAGATGCTAATTTATGAAATGGATAATTTTGCTATTATGTATTTTATTTGTATTATGAGAATTTAATTGTAATTAATGTAAAATTAGTAATTATGCAAGAAAAAAAGTACATTAAAAAAACTATATGATGACACGCAATGTATGTCATACATGTATGTCATAAACATATGTCATAAATGTGTGTCATCAAACATGACACGCACATGCATGTCATATTCAATTTATGACTGGGCCGTCAACGACGCGCATTTGCGTGTCATATGTACCCTTTAATGACACGCATTGTATGTCGTTAAAGGCATTTTTTCTAGTAGTGTGACGACGAGCGAAAACATAGAATAAACTAAGATGCAATTCTTAAGAAAAAAAAGTGAGAGCATATTTATTATGTAAACCATTTACACGAGGTACCACCCTGTACCGGTGTATATATAATCCTAAATTAGACATGTACACCAAATTAACGAATTTACATGTAATTAAATGTTGAAATTAAAGACTTAAATAGACGTGTAAATTAAGGTTACATGTGATTTATGCATGTCACACTGATAAGGAAATACTTCAAAACGACTAAAAAATAAGGGAAATCGACGAATGTGGAGCTCCTAGAGAGGGATTTTAGGTATGATAGTTGGGTCAAACTGCGTATAACGTTTATCACATGAATGGGCTTGTGGAAACCCTTATACGCTGCTTGTGGACCATGTAACTCTAGTCGTATACCAAGTAATATTTGTTAAAAGGTTTAGTCATTTGTATCATGTTTCTCTCTGTCCAGCTGGTCCTATGCTAATTCTTAAATCAGCTTCTAAATAGACATCACACGACATTAAACCGCCGAATCATTACTTTGAATAGTTTCACCAGTGAATTTTATCATTACCAAAAAATTCGTATTTAGATAGTGATATTTGTGTTTCATTAAGTAATACTTTTATAGCATACATGTCACAATGAGATACATAGCAAACTATTTTCAAGCAAAGTTATATGATATATATTACAAAATGTAACTTATGATTAATGAATATTAACTTAGCTCTTCTTGTGTTACAACGAGTCATTTACTGCAAAGTTTCAGTTTAAGCTCTTAACACTATAAATAGTTGGGAAAAGATCCAAATACGTGACTGTGATTAATTTTTTTTTTTCAATATGTTGATATTAATTCTATAAAACAACGTCGTTACTGGTGTCAGTATTATCACTATCGGTATTTATTTTTATAATTCTGATCAATGTACATAAAACACGTATCGGTATCCTTTTGGGCATATTACGACTTTATTTTCTTGGATGAGCAAGGCAAGTTCCGTGTAATCAAACTTGTAAATAAACTTTTTGATTATGTAATACACATCAGTATTTTTCACTACCGGTGTTAAAGCGGTAACTCACAACGTTATGTTTATAACTTTTATTTGATTAGGTTAACTTACACTCTTGTAACCATTATTTTATGCCAATACCGAATTCTCATTGTAACTAAAAGTCTTAAAAACCAACATTAACACCTAAGGTTCGTCCCAGCTTGAACACCAAACTGCTTACAATAACCCGTGTAGTATGCGACACGAGAGCTTACAGCGGCTTGGTTCTTACCGTTGCATTCATTTCCATTAACAACCTTAATCGTAGCTCCAAACCCTTTACCCGAAGCAAAATCCCAATGAACATTTTCCATCCAAAACCACAAGGCGGTCTTGAACGAAACCACTGGGTCTCTAGCCACAATATCCGGGTTGTTAAGCCCATCGAACCCTAGGCTCTTTCCGGCTTCACCATAGTTGTAGTTCCACGCGAGTTGAATCGGGCCTCTCCCGTAGTAACTCTTCTTAGGGTTGCATGGATATTGGGTCTTGGTCTTGTCACAATAGTTTCTTGAATGACCATTTTTTTCTTCTATGTAACATAAGTCTGTGTATGCATAGATAAAATAATATGATGTCAAAAAAATCAAACTAGTAATGCACATTTATTAACTTATATATGTTTAATAAAAATTTTTATTATTTGTTAAGGAGTTAGGGTTGTTAGAAATAGCACATGTAACATACAAATATATTTTTTTTTACTATATCCATTACGATAAATTTTATTACAGAAAATGTAAAACCAAACCAAACTATTTAATTTTTATCATCCATACTTTATATCTTTTAAAGTTTCGAACTTACATAAACATGTGTATATTTATGAAAATAAAAAAAAAACCTAGCTTTACACTTATATGTTTCATTGTTGGTAGTTTCAGAATCCATGTCATAATTAATTCGGTGAATTTGAGAGACCAATATTGACAAGTATGTCGTAGTTGGTTATGTTTCCTAATTAAAATATGTTTGGCTAGCAAGTTAGGTTATTCTGTAAAAATCGAGTTATGGTTAGACACTAGAACACATGAGATGCAACCGAGTTAGCCAGTTAGGGTTGAAAGCACAAGTTATGCGTGATAGGGTTTTTAAGTCATATTTTCTCGAGAGTAATGCAATATTAATTTTGTATGCGTTCGTGTATCGGTTATGTACATAAACAAAATTTGCCTTTGAAAGACGAATAAAAATTGCTAACCTATCATTTCTATATTAAAATTAATTATAACAACGAAAAGTTAAATAATTTCAAAGGTAAGAAATTAAGTTCATTACTTACGTCCTGTCTCATGAGTAACATGAGCAAAGAAAGCTGCGATTTCACGCTTCGAGTCCGCAATCGAACCAGATCTACCAAAATGCGGGTAGTTCTTGATACCTCTAAGAAACGCATCTCGTGTGTAAAAATGTCTTCCGGGACAATTTCTAGCAGTCCTGCCAATAATCGCGTTAAAAAAGGAAACGGTCACTATACTAGCGACGTTGGCATTATTATTTGGAGCGGGCAAAGAACACGGCCCCCCTCGACAGTCTTTTCCGCAATAAGCACTAGAAGTGCCACAATAACCATACTTGCTACAACACATGTTTGGAGCACATTTACACTTTTGGGATGTAACTGGCTCAAGAAAGAGTCCCACAAGTAACATACCACTAAATAGAAGAGTTGATAGGTTTGGTTTCATTTTGTTGTGTGGGTTTGAAGGTAGACATTTGGACATTGAGAGGTGTATTATTTATAAGGTGAAAGTCTCCCATTATGCACATTTTTTTATTTTTTATTTTATGGGTTGGAAATGATATATATAGAACATTTGATAGACAGAAAGATTTCATACAATACTAAGTTATTCATATGTTTTATGACGTTATAAAAAACAATTCATTTAAGGCATGTTATGCTTGCTGTATGCACATATATTGTATATGTGCACATATTTGTATATATAACCGTGAGGGGGGGGGGTGTAAAGTGAAATTACACTAACTTCGACGTTATTTTACTAATTTCGTGAAAATAACGTTAAAAGTGACGGAAGATTAATCATGCATCATGTAGTGGCGTTGATGGCCGAAAGACAAGGGTACATGCACCAATCGATCAGTGTCCAGATGGTTGAGTGCTATATGACTTATGTCCAAGGCTTGATGTAAAACTACTATCGAGTCGGTTGGGGGGGGGGGTCTCACCAGAAGCGCCCTCTCTATTCCTACAGGGTAAAGGTAAGGTTATCTACATCTTACCCTCCGCAGACCCTATCATAACTTTGCTATTGATGGGATTACGAAGTACGATGACGTGAACTTCAGTTAAGGACCTAAACGTAGCATACATTTGCAGCAGTTAATATTTAGTGATTTATTTACTCAATATTTAACTAAAATGAATAATAATAAAATTTGGTTATTTTACTTGTTGAATTTGCATGTTTTATTCATTGTTATCTTTTACTTCAAATTAATTTAAACAGTATAATCACTAAATAGTAACTAGGATTCGTATGTTTTATTCAGCTTACTTTATTTTGAATAAGTAACATTTTAAAAACAAAATCATAGCACATCTAATGAAATCCAATGATTTTAAAGGTAAAGAAAAGATTAAAATAACTTTAGTAAAACTTGAGAAACTTGTTTATTATCTTGTGTGTGAAGTTGTCATTTGAATGTAACTTATTTATATAATAAAAAATTACTGGCTATATTGTTTGGCCGAAACTAGGGCTGTTCAAAATGCTCGCCGCTCGTTCGTCGTTCGCTCGAACTGCTCAAAAAATGCTCGTTTGATTTCGGATCGGTTTGGAAGTGAGCCGTTATGCTCGGTTCGGTTTAAAAACAATCCAAGCACGAGCAAAGCCTCGCTCGGTTTGTTTTGCTCGAATTATTTTTTATTTATTAGTTTTATATATAAACGTAATGAATATATATATAAAAGTATAACATTTTTTAAAAGTTTTTAAAATTTAAATCTTTTTGTGTTGAATTCAAAGTTCAAATTCAAACCATAGGCGCTCGTTTTATATATGTTTTGTTGTTAACTTTGAGTTTTATACATTTTAAAGGTGAAACTTTAGACAGTTTAGAGTTGAAAGTCTTGAATTAATGATATTTTGAAGCTTAAGAAATTTAAAATTGGAAACTTAATACGAAACCAAGCAAAACCAAGCCGAACCAAGCCGCTCGGTTTCAAATCGAACCAAGTTCAAGCATTAAGATATCGCTCGTTTCTTTAAATTCAATCTGCTTGGTTCGGCTCGCTTTCAAACCAAACCAAGTATGAGCATGTCTACGTTCGGTTCGGTTCGGTTCATGAACAGCCCTAGCCAAAACCCACCTAGTAATATCCTTCTTATACTTTTTGAAAGACTTGACTTATATATAAGTCTACTTCTTGTGGGACTTCAACATGGGTGACAAAAGTGGTGCGGTGTTGTAACAGGGTTTTAATACTGTATCAGGACCTTAAGGTCTCGGCTGTAAAGAGGTATCTGAAACAGGGGAGGCTCGGAGGGTGTACGAGCCGCACCATCGGCCGGGGCACATAAGGTTTGGGGGGCATAAACTTTTTTATACATATTACATATATATGTTTTTTGGTGTTAAAATAAGATTTATTGCAATGGCTAATAAGATAAATACATGCACAGAATGATTTCTGCTTATAATAAATCAGTCGATAAAAGTTTATCCATGTACATTAGGGAATAAAAATTTCCTGTTAAGGCCTACAGGCCTTTTTATATTAGCTCGGCCGAGGTATTTAAATTCTCGTAGACGGCCCAGATATGAAATGTGATAACGGGGCTTTAACAATAAAATCGTGGGGCCCAAATGATTTTACAAGGAAATGGTGGGGCTTTAAACCACAACACGGTATTAAAGATGTGTGTTAGTTAAAGCCCCCACTGCTTATATGGCAACAACGTGACGTTTTAACTTGACTTTTAACCCGACTACAACGAATTATATTTTCTTGTATCAACATTCTAATAAGTCATTATTAACTCCACCAATTTTATGTTTTCTTCACAACCCACTCAAGACTTTAAAAACCCGTATACTGATGTCACAAATAAATGACCACTTTTAATCAGTCTTTAAGTGGTGAACAATATGATTTTAATTGAATTACCTAAACAAAAAAGTTCGTATGTAATCGAAGTATATCATTAAATAAATAGGGAAGAATATAAATCAATTTTAAAATATGATTGCTAACCATTAATTGCTGCACGAGAATGAAAAACTTTTAACTCTCAGGTCCCAAGCCTGGGGAGATGGTGGGTGGGATGGATATGGATGGTAGGAATTATGGGGAAAAAATTAAATTTTAAGTATTTTTAATCAAAATGACGTAGTTTTGATTAGTTTTGCGTCTAAGCTTACACGCATGACAGCACCGTATTCACTTTCCCATATATATATATATATATATATATATATATATATGTATATATTCATTTATAACTTACAAAATATGATAATTCTAAATCTACGGTTACGACAAGCTTGTTATTTACCTACATTTCGACATAAGTTTCATTCAAAACAAAGTCGTGTGTGATAGATAACATACAAGGATCCAAGTGTAGATAACAAGTAAAAACTCATTTAAGTTTTTTCAAGTATTATTTTTTTAATTTCTCCTACGTGGATTTTTTTACCGTTGCAACTTGATCATGTTTTACATTTCGGTCAAAACTTTGTTACCTCACTTTTAAATGTTCTGAAACATACCAGTGTTTCTTTTTACGGTTAAAAGCTTCTGTTATGTCGCGGGGTCCTAATTAAACCTAGTTAATGATAGACAAAATAACATGAGGAGTATTGATGCCATTGAAAGATCTTATGATATAGTCATTTAAGTGTCACATGTAAGTGTCCATCTTTGTTTAATAGTTTGTTATCATATTATGTGAGAGAATGAAACAAGTTTTATATAGGACCCACTGAAAAGACCAACCGGCAAACTCATTAATCGCCGTTTGGAGTGCAAAGTAAAAAGCTAGAAGACTTTGGCAATGTTCTAAAAATCGGTTCAAATCGGTCGGTTGAACCTGTTATACCGAATTTCGCACAGTATGTTGGTATTTTGAGCCTGGTATATTCGGTCAATTTGCTAGAAAATCGTACCGGCGATTTTTTTCTAAAATACCGGTTTTTACCGGCAAACCGGTTTTAAGTATGATAATTTTTTTATATTTGCGGCCCATATTTTTCCAAAATTACTTTTAACCCAACAATTAACATCCAAACGTGTAAACTTTAGGACTATTTTTTTAAAAAATTGAGTGCTTTTGTATTATTTTTTTAATACAGATTAATTTTTGGATTATTTTTTGTTATGAAATCATTTACTTTTGGTTATTTTTGGAGTTGAAGTACATTTATAGAAAATTATAAGGTAAACTATTCAACCGGTTGAACCTTCCGGTATAACCTAGTTCAACCGGTTGCACCGTTTTTTAGTCCAATCCGGTACAAGCAAAATACCAGTTTTTAAAACATTGGATTTTGGTATAAAAAAAAAGAATTAATAATTTTTTTTAAAATAATTTGTTTTAAAATTGGTTGTATACTTAAATATATGCATGACATATATATATGTATCATATATGCCGGTTCCATATAGAAAGATTTTTGTGTTGGCGTACCAAGCATTAACAACATGACATTTGTGTTTTTAGATGGCATAGAACGTGTATGTGTCAAATCTTTACAGCTTTGACACCCCATTATATTTTGAAAGGCGTCATTTTAATATTTTTGAACAACCAAGTTGTAACTAGTTTATATTTTTATCTTTACCATCAAAAGTACAACAAAATTTAGTTTTTATAAAAGCAACAATTGTATAATCAAATTATAAACAAACCTTATTTTACGTATAACTTGTTTTTATAAAATATAATATAAATAATAACAGTATATCTATTATGCAACGACAAACATGCATCGTCAAAATTTGACATTGTGCGAATATCATAATGCGCATATCAACTAACATCATCAAAATCTAACAACGTGTGAATATAATAATGCGTGCATTTTTTTTTGAACGACGAATTTCACAATTAAGTTTCTAGTATAATTGTGCATGACGTGTACATAAAATTTATTATTGTGCATGACGTGTACATAAAATCTATGTACGAGTTATAAAAATATGTTTTATCGATTTCTATTCCTGATTTTTCTTTCATTCTATTTTAATTTTTTTAAATTTAAACTTATGAGCACAAAATAATAACTACAAAACATTCCATACCATAAAGAAGCAAATTAAAACAAATTCATAAAACAAAACAATCCTTTAATATTTATAAGGATATTTTTCTAATTCTAACTGCCATAAACAACCAAAAATATGTCTTAGTTTTTAAGCAAACTCAAAACTATCCTCAGTTGGATTTTCGCCAACCACCAACGTTGGCATCCTTTCGATCATGCCTCGATCGTGTTTCACCCCATCTATTGAGCGAGCGATTACTACTCAAATTCGAGTCCGTTGACCTCACTGACCAGAATTGACCGCTCGAGCCGTTGGTCCTTGTATGATAATTGCTAGGCGCGTAGTAACCACTCGCGCTACCTTGTGAAGTAGTAGTACCTCTACCATGAGGATTATTATTTTCCCACCAGCCTCTAGTCCTTGTTGCATCCTGGCTTGAACCACTAGTACCAGACCCACGGCCTCGAGGGTTCCAACCACTTCCCGCACCTACATTTATAACGTTCGGGCTCGAATTCCTAAAACCAACACTAGAGTTGTTATATCTGAAACAAAAAATTAGAACAAATGTATATATTAGATGTGTAAAAAAAACATAGATATGTATAAAAACTAATTTTTCAAAATTGTAATCGTGTGTGTGTGTATGTATAATGATAAAACTACACTCAAATAACACTAACATACAAAAATTTTATAAAAAACGTTAGTTTTCTAGGGTTCCTTCAAGTTCTTAAATAATTTAAGAGTTCTGTAATGATACTCATCCTATATATATATATATATACACGCGCGATGATGTCAAAATATATACATGACTATAAAAGTTTAACAAACAAACCTGTTGTTTCGATTATTATGGTAACCATAACTATCATGCCATAGTTGTCTATCTTCTATGTCCGCTTCGCTTACAACCTAACGATAATAAATTATAATAGCACATGAATTAGTTGAAAATAAGACACGATAAATGTATAAAACAAATGATGGTATACTGATTCCGGGATGGTTGATCCAGCGAGCACGCGAGGTATATGCACACAGAAGCATGGTAACTCATAATAGACACATCTGCAGAATATAAAACATTTAAAAAAAGTTATAATCTAAACGATGAAACTGACTACGAAACATGGTCTTACACGACGTCAGGATCTTTCATTGTCTCCGGCTTAGGCCGAACAAAACCATTTACATCACCGCTGAAATTAAAAACAAGAAAACATAAGAAAGGAATAAACATTATATGAACTTAATTTAAAAAATAAACATTACAACCTCAGGCACGAATCAATCTTGATTATCGAGTTATCATGGTCCGCGTCATTTAAAGAAGAGATGATTCGTGAAGCAAGATTTTCAGATGAATGTAGAAATAACTTATCAAGATTCATTGTGTTCCTTTTGGCTTCATCCGCCTGAGTATAAACATGTTGATATAATATTATAATGTCAACTTAATGGCTAAGTGGTAGATTACGAATATTGTTCATTCGTTCGGGCTTACACTTAGCTCTTTTTCAATATTCTTTGTTGCCGAAAGAAGGCGATCCTCATTGATAAACGGAAGTTTGCATACACCCTTTAAAAATGGATTAAAACGACACGGTAAAGATATTATTACAAGCAAAGAACACATTGCTTCTGTTAAAATTAATATTAATTAGTCTAACCTGCCAAAGAAATCTTTTTCCATCTGTGTCGGTATCGAAATCTGAAGTATAAATAAAAAAAATTATCAAAGTTGGAATGTTTTATAATTATGCATATCATGTTTAAATAATAAGACTACCAGATGGATAAAAATCAAGAATATTTGATTCTTCATCGGTCATTAGTGATTCATAAGGTGCCGGAAGCGCGTGTGCACTACATGAACAAATATTAGTAAACACCACAATCACAAATATATCAACAAATATATATGAACAATGCATGCGCTCACCTTGTCGGAGGCAGTACAGCCATAAGTTGATCGAACGGTTTGAATGGTAATCCTTTGTTAAATGAAATCTTTACACTCGAAAGACCTTTTAGATCGGACGCAAATGGACCGTAATGGAATGGATAAAACCATGTCCAAGATGGCACATCTGAGAAGTAATACAAAAGAACCCAACAAAGACCTTCGGTGTACTTTTCAACCTACAAAAAAAATATGATTTAAAAACACAAGCAAAATATTCACTTCAATACATATACATACCACAATCTTCCTCATTTTCTCCATATCCGCTTCAGTTTCCGCAGAAAACTTGGATTTGTAGTATCGGTTTTTCCATCCAGGAGAACCAAATTTCACCTAACAAGATTTAGTTTAAACAAGAATCAATAACGATAAACTGTACTACACAAAAATGGCAACGGTTGAGATAAAGATCTATACCGAGTCTGTAACAAGACCATTCTTAAAAATATCAGATTTCTCACGAGTATACGACTTTAACTGTTCTTTCAACGCCTTCGTGTTCTTAACCGTCTGAGCAAACAAGAAAATTAACATGTTACGTAATTTAAAAAAATCGATGAAATATATGATTCGGTGATTATATACCGAAGTTGCACCCTTCTGATCATCAGCACTACTCGTTGCACGAAACAAGTCCTCTTCGTCTTGACATTCCTGAATAAGAAATTAATCAATACATATTATAGTAATTATTATTATACTAAAAAAACATACAGCAGCCTGGACGTCGGAAAGTATGTGTCTCAATTTACTGTCATGAATTTTAGATCTCTTCGTAAAGATTCTATCCTCGTACGCGCCAACAGCGAGAATGAACTTCTCGACTCTTTTCAACTTTATATAACCTCCTTTCCTATCATTGATCTGTTGTTTATCAACAAAGTTTTAAAAGCTTATAAGTTATAAGACATATACTTTGATTAAAAATGAAATTTATTTAACATAATTACTAACCTTTTCAGCATTAACAAGATAACCTCCAAGATTTTTAAACTCCTTAGTGTATACATGCATTAGAAGATCAATAGCACCCTAAAAGTATAATAATTTAAATTTTAATATTAGCAATTTTAGTAAAACAATTGCATCTTTATTTAGTACAAAAATAAAAAAAATTTCAAACCTCATGAATTTCCAAAGTAGGCATATGCGGTAGAAAATCATTTCCCGCGAAAAAACATATGAATATGAAATCGTCAATTAGTCGTTCGACATCAGGCTCAAATTTCTCCGGCATGTCGATTATTTTTAAAACCAGCTTCAGATACTCTCGTAGTGTCCAAACACGAAGAAACTGAAATATAAACAAACCATCAAATAAACACGAAAATTTAGTATAAGCGCACACTACTATATTCCAACACATTACCTGGTACGGCTTCTTCTTCAACGACTTTTTCGTGCTAACTTCTGAAATTTTAAGGCCGCTCATTTGTTCAGTAGTATCGATCTCTTCCACCCCTCGGTTCAAATCCGACTATGTATAGTATGCATAGGAAAACAACTTTTATTCGGTAACACAAAAAAAGAAGTTATATTTAAATCACCCTCATAAGTTTCACTACCTTGGCTTTACTTGTATCTTTAGCTTCGGCGAGAACATTCTGATGACACCAAAATTTAAATTAGGCTTAAAAAAGAATGATGTAAGAACTTAACAACATGAGTAAGAGTAAATATATGGCCAATAAATATATTACCTCTCGTAGAATCGAAAAATGAATTTCATGTGTTGCAAGAGCTAGCATAATGAGATCTGCATCCTACAATAGAAAATATAAAATTAGAACACATTATAATGCGAGTTCGATTGATTTAAACTTTGTAACAAGTTGGCTTTATTACCAGCCCATACAAGACATGGCTTGTATTCGGATCATAACCATTACAAGTGCGTTGCAACCGTATAAACGACATGATTTTGTGCTCTCCTTCTCCTGGAGAATTTGCATCAGAGAGAATCACCTATATATATATATATATATAAATGACAATAACGTAAAACATGAAAAATGTTACATCAATATTTTACTCAAGACATTAATAATATTGTGAAATTTGTTAGCATGAACTCACCCTTAGGGATCGCCATGCGGGATGGTTTGCAATACGCAGGCGAATGTAAGTCTGAAGCTGGTTCGATAACTCGTACATGAACTCGGTACCAGGAGTAATTATGTTTGAATCTTGAATATCTGATTCCACTTTTGGAAGAATATCTTTACCTTCGTGTTCATATTGTTTTCGCAAGCGATCTTCTTCCTCTTCCTATACACATTATTTATCCATTATTTACTTAATTTATTTACTTTATTAATAATTTATTTTCATTCAAAAAACATACAAGGGTTTTCCGGTCTTTTGCTGTTCGAAATCTTCTGCTCCTTTGCTGGTTCATTTTCGCCCGCGGTGCGACTCCATCTGTATAAACATATCCAGTTAGTTCTTTAAATATCTAAAGTAGAATATAAGTGGTCAGCTATACACACACCATCTGACATCCCACACTGTTTCATACAACGGTCTAGATACCATCTAGATGAAGGTCAGACGACCGTTTTAGGTTAAAAGTTTTCAAAGTTTGACCGTCAACAACACTGTTTTGACCATAAATAGACCGTTTACGGTCTAAATTAGTCTAAACAACCAATAAATTTCAAAGTTTTGACCTTTTGTTTTTTTTCTAAAACCGAGTATACGCGTTCGATGGTGTGATATCAGATGGGGTGATGTAGCTATAGTATAGTTATAGTATGACCCTATAAATAATAATTTGGATATTAAAAGGTATTTGAAATGAATTACCAATTGCCATATACAAAATCTTATTGGGTCTCACAATGTTCATGATTCTATCAATGTATTCAAAGATATTATTAAACACTTCATCATAAGTTTTGGGACTGTTCTCCTGTAAAAAAATAAAATAATTAAATTTAATTGCATAAAAAATGATATAGAAAAGAAAGAAGACCAAGAGACATGCATGTTAGCTGAATAATAATAATAATAATAATAATAATAATAATAATAACAACAAAAGCTTAATATCATCTCCATGATGCATGAAAGCACGCATGGATGGATAAATATTCCATTGATGCTATTAGTAAATTACAAGATTACAATAATATTGCAAAGAAAGAAGAAGAAAAGATGATAATAATAATAATAATAATAATAATAATAATATGTTGCAAAGAAAGAAGCATAGACATGCATGCTGAATAATAATAATAATAATAATAATAATCGTACTCAGTATATCCCACCAATAGCAATGCTATGGTAGGGTCTGAGGTTTATTAGTAATAATAATAATAATAATAATAATAATAATAATAATAAACCTGATCATCATCTAGATCTTCAGGATGAAAACATGGATGAATAATCCCATTCATATCCAAATAATAATAATAACAAAAGCTTAATATCATCTCCATGATGCATGAAAGCACGCATGGATGGATAAATATTCCATTGATGCTATAAGTAAATTACAAGATTACAATAATATTGCAAAGAAAGAAGAAGAAAAGATGATAATAATAATCATAATAATAATAATAATAATAATAATAATAATAATAATATGTTGCAAAGAAAGAAGCATAGACATGCATGCTGAATAATAATAATAATAATAATAATAATAATAATAAACCTGATCATCATCTAAATCTTCAGGATGAAAACATGGATGAATAATCCCATTCATATCCAAATAAAGATTATCAAACTCAACAATTTTAGGATCCTTCACCGGACTTCCATCGTACTCAACGGCATTCACCACCGTTTTAGGGTACCTGTTAGCAAGCCACCGGTAAAATGACGGGACACCCATGTATTATTTGATATAGAAATATATTATATTATTTGATCTAGAGCTTAATATTATAATCTCTTCAAGAAACACACAAAATGTTATTGTTTTGTTTTTCTGAGTAACTGTATGTTTATGTGGAGGTTTATTAGTAATAATAATATTATTGTTAATGTTAATTTAAGCAGCGGTTTGAAGTGATGGGTTGCAGTTTCCAAAGCGACACCTCGAGATGTTGAAAGAGTATATGATGTTGAAAGAGTATATTTCATTCATTCATTTCATTGATAATTAATTAATGCCAAAATTAATTAGTTAACTATTAATTAATCACTTTAATAATTGAATGGTTGAAAATTTTTTAATGGAATTATAACAAATGTATTATATGTATCTTGTGTTGATGTAAAAATCATAGGCGTTGGTTGGACGGTGGGGTAGAGACTAACGATTAATCGGACTACTAGAGATTAGTAGAAATATATATATTTGTAAATTTTCAAATATACATATATATATATATATTCAAAATTTTATGTATAAAATCCTTAATTTTGACCGATTTTTGACAAATATGGATTAATTGGTGACAAGACGGTAGGATGACGACTAGCGACTAATCGAGGATTAATCAGTGCCTAGTATGGGTGCAAACGAGCCGAGCTACTCGCAAGCTACTTGAGATCTAGTTGTTAAAAAGCTCGATCGTGCCTGTGCTTCACTTGTCGAGTTTAAGCCGGCTCGCGAGCCTAAACGAGCCTGTCTTTTATATAATATCTTAAAATATATATTTAATAATTATTAATTATTATATTTAATGCTATGAAAAAACAAATATAAATAACTAAATAATATATATTTTTATACAGAAAATTATAATAGAAAAAGATATATAAAAATAATTAAAATCATATAAAAATAATTGACAAATAGTAAATGAGTCGAGCTCGAGCTTGAGAATCTACTCACGAGAAGCTCGAAACGAGCCGAGCTCGTGCTCGAGCTATATATGTAAGTTAAACGAGCCGAGCTTGGGCTTGACTGGGCTCGTTTGCACCCGTAATGCCTAGAAAGGATTTTTATAACAGTGTGACTGAATGTTTAAGGTATGCATCGATCCTTTGATATTTTGAATTTTAAAAAGGTAATAATGGATTAATGGAGATTTGATATTACGTGATATTGGTCTACAGAGTAATTTACGTAATTTGAAGATAGGTCTGTTTTTAATTGGTTTATTTTTTGTGATCATGGTGATCGTTTTGATAACGATTTATCTATAATATATATAAACGAAACCTCTAAAATCTTATGTGTGCCGCTCTGGTGCTCCCAATCTCTTATGGAGTCACCGGATTGATATAATAAAGCCCCCCTATTATTATTATTATTTTATTTTGAAATTTGATATGATGACAGTTTTTGATATAGATTTGAATTAAATAATTGTTGTATGATTTGGAGTGTGGTTTGTGTCATTTCTGTGCTTATATGTTCATCTTTTTGCCTCGGATTCATCAATTTAAAAAAAGGTGAAGGCAGTGATATTAAATTTAAGTAAATTTTCTTAAAAGTGTTTGACTTTGGTATATTTTTTGGTATATTTAACAGAACCCTTATAACAAATGTATTATATGTATCTTGTGTTGATGTAAAAATCATAGGCGTTGGTTGGACGGTGGGGTAGAGACTAACGATTAATCGGACTACTAGAGATTAGTAGAAATATATATATTTGTAAATTTTCAAATATACATATATATATATATATTCAAAATTTTATGTATAAAATCCTTAATTTTGACCGATTTTTGACAAATATGGATTAATTGGTGACAAGACGGTAGGATGACGACTAGCGACTAATCGAGGATTAATCAGTGCCTAGTATGGGTGCAAACGAGCCGAGCTACTCGCAAGCTACTTGAGATCTAGTTGTTAAAAAGCTCGATCGTGCCTGTGCTTCACTTGTCGAGTTTAAGCCGGCTCGCGAGCCTAAACGAGCCTGTCTTTTATATAATATCTTAAAATATATATTTAATAATTATTAATTATTATATTTAATGCTATGAAAAAACAAATATAAATAACTAAATAATATATATTTTTATACAGAAAATTATAATAGAAAAAGATATATAAAAATAATTAAAATCATATAAAAATAATTGACAAATAGTAAATGAGTCGAGCTCGAGCTTGAGAATCTACTCACGAGAAGCTCGAAACGAGCCGAGCTCGTGCTCGAGCTATATATGTAAGTTAAACGAGCCGAGCTTGGGCTTGACTGGGCTCGTTTGCACCCGTAATGCCTAGAAAGGATTTTTATAACAGTGTGACTGAATGTTTAAGGTATGCATCGATCCTTTGATATTTTGAATTTTAAAAAGGTAATAATGGATTAATGGAGATTTGATATTACGTGATATTGGTCTACAGAGTAATTTACGTAATTTGAAGATAGGTCTGTTTTTAATTGGTTTATTTTTTGTGATCATGGTGATCGTTTTGATAACGATTTATCTATAATATATATAAACGAAACCTCTAAAATCTTATGTGTGCCGCTCTGGTGCTCCCAATCTCTTATGGAGTCACCGGATTGATATAATAAAGCCCCCCTATTATTATTATTATTTTATTTTGAAATTTGATATGATGACAGTTTTTGATATAGATTTGAATTAAATAATTGTTGTATGATTTGGAGTGTGGTTTGTGTCATTTCTGTGCTTATATGTTCATCTTTTTGCCTCGGATTCATCAATTTAAAAAAAGGTGAAGGCAGTGATATTAAATTTAAGTAAATTTTCTTAAAAGTGTTTGACTTTGGTATATTTTTTGGTATATTTAACAGAACCCTTATAACAAATGTATTATATGTATCTTGTGTTGATGTAAAAATCATAGGCGTTGGTTGGACGGTGGGGTAGAGACTAACGATTAATCGGACTACTAGAGATTAGTAGAAATATATATATTTGTAAATTTTCAAATATACATATATATATATATATTCAAAATTTTATGTATAAAATCCTTAATTTTGACCGATTTTTGACAAATATGGATTAATTGGTGACAAGACGGTAGGATGACGACTAGCGACTAATCGAGGATTAATCAGTGCCTAGTATGGGTGCAAACGAGCCGAGCTACTCGCAAGCTACTTGAGATCTAGTTGTTAAAAAAGCTCGATCGTGCCTGTGCTTCACTTGTCGAGTTTAAGCCGGCTCGCGAGCCTAAACGAGCCTGTCTTTTATATAATATCTTAAAATATATATTTAATAATTATTAATTATTATATTTAATGCTATGAAAAAACAAATATAAATAACTAAATAATATATATTTTTATACAGAAAATTATAATAGAAAAAGATATATAAAAATAATTAAAATCATATAAAAATAATTGACAAATAGTAAATGAGTCGAGCTCGAGCTTGAGAATCTACTCACGAGAAGCTCGAAACGAGCCGAGCTCGTGCTCGAGCTATATATGTAAGTTAAACGAGCCGAGCTTGGGCTTGACTGGGCTCGTTTGCACCCGTAATGCCTAGAAAGGATTTTTATAACAGTGTGACTGAATGTTTAAGGTATGCATCGATCCTTTGATATTTTGAATTTTAAAAAGGTAATAATGGATTAATGGAGATTTGATATTACGTGATATTGGTCTACAGAGTAATTTACGTAATTTGAAGATAGGTCTGTTTTTAATTGGTTTATTTTTTGTGATCATGGTGATCGTTTTGATAACGATTTATCTATAATATATATAAACGAAACCTCTAAAATCTTATGTGTGCCGCTCTGGTGCTCCCAATCTCTTATGGAGTCACCGGATTGTTTTATTTGTAAATGGAAACACCCTATGCATTTGACCCGAATTTATGGGTATGGGTCTCACCAAACCCAGATATTTCTTAGACGGGTTATAACATCTCATTAAATTAAAAAATAAATAATCTCAACAAATATTTGATATGAAAATCCTATAAAATAGAGATATACTAAAAACTAATACATGATTTCTTTAAAAAAAATATATGTATTATTTATAATAAAATTAAAGTAAAAAATAAACGGGTCATGTGTCTCATCAAACTCAAATACGGAGTAGCTTTTAAACAGAAATACATATCTCATTTATTTGTGAAACCCTTTCATCATCAAATACTAAGTATGTATATAAATAAAATTAAAATAAAAATATATATAAATATTATAAACGTATAATGTAAAACTCCCGTAATACGGGAGATAAAAGCTAGTATAGCTATATAAATGGCTCTTTAATTTATTCAATATGAAAAAAAAAACTATTCCTAATCACATGCATACGGTTACACAACATTATCAATCTACCATAAGAACATAGGGATCCTTTCGGTTTTCTCTATTTTCTCGATTTCATCTCACATACCACATCAGTTTTTTTCCAATTTATGTAAGTCTTTTATTTTCCAAATAACGCGGTGTCATCTCATTTTGTCCTAGTGTTATCTGTATCGATTTATTTTTAAAATTCATTGAAAAAAATTACATAAACAATTAAACAACACTTATTCATTAATAAAAAAATACATGAAAATAATATTCCTAATTCCATCGGTTTTTAACTTTCGTTTTCACTTCCAACGCGTGCTTGTCACGAGCGTTAATTTGTACAAAATAGTTGAAAACTCGTTGTCAAAATGCCCACGAGATCCAAGTCTTCCGAAACATGGACTCAAGCCTTTGCCAACATCACGTCTTCTTCATAGCTCCACGTTAGTGGCGTTCTATTAATTATCGGTTAGGAAACTGGATTTTGTTGCGCAAGATGTTGAGTGAATTAAGTGATATATATAGGGTTAATTTTTTTAATGGTCTGGTTATCGTTACCAACGGCACATTCACACATTCCCTACCTTGAGGATCGGTGGTGATTTCACGAAATCCGTTGAAAGGTCGACCCTTGGATAGGTGGGTGCCTGGAGTTGCCGGGTTGGTATTTCACGGGTGTTCCCCAGGCCACTCCGTGCTCTCCAATGAATATTGGACTTCTTTTTTCTGCTTTAAATAAGCATACATTAGTTTTATACTTGCAATATATAAATATATATATATATATAGTTGCTTTAGTAATCTATTTTTTATTTTATATATTAGAGCGATAGTAAATTACCTTGCGAAAAAAAAGAAAGAAAGAAAAAGAATGAGAGTAAATTATGTGAATCGTCCCTATATAGATTGTCATTTTAGCTTTCGTTATTGCGTTTTAGAATTAAAGCTCTAGTCTCCATCGTTCATTTATCATTACAATTTCATCTCTGGTACAGATCTTCGCACTTTCACCTGAATTTTTTTAATTGTTTCTCACTGTTGCAAGCCCTTATGGTGATCGGACTATAGACGACAGCTCAACATCCTCGTATGACGTTCATAGGACATTGTGACGACAACATATGACAAGAGGGTTGGGTAAATGGATAGTGTTGGTCCACCTTAAATTGATCACTATTATTGAAAGTTTATAACTTCCATTAGTTATTGATGGATATCCTTAAGAACTTGTTGTCTTCATGAAACTTGTTCATCCATAGAGATGGCACCAACTTGGAATAATCTAAAAAGTTGTTAATTCATGTCACCTATCCACACAAAAATAATACATAGGAAGTTTAATTATATTATTCATTTGTAAAGTTGTTAGCTCAATCTTTTTAGATTTACATAATCATAGGGAAACGTTGATACAAGTTAAAAGGTGTAGAATACACGTTTTATGAAAACTATTATCATTTCACACACCAACGAACTTGGAGATTCAAGTAAGTAATGACCCCTTGGCGGAGGCCCGTTGTAAGTAGTAGGATGTGGTAATTGATCATCTAGAGTAACTATTGAGGGTTGTTCCACTTACGTAATCGGATGATTGCCAATACTTATATTTGGTGAGATCGAAATATGTATAAATTTGTAAGATGAAACAACATAATTAGGAATCCTAACATAATCTTGCATAAGTAAATAAGTTGTTGGTGTGAATGTGATTGAAGAGGTAGGTCTCAGCAGAGCCCAGTTGGACCCGCAAGACTCACCTTGAAAAGGGACGTCTGCGCAGAAACCAACTGGATCCGCAGGACCAACCATGCTCAGAGACGTGACGTCCTTACGCGCAGTACGCAAGCTGTTCCCGCAGGAAATGCCTCCCAATGGTGAAGGACTCTGCCTGTTCCCGCAGTTGCGGATACAAGCCATTAGGGAAGGCCACCCGCGCAGCAAGGCTACACGCACAAGGCACTTAGCTCTCAATCACTCAGTGTCACCTGAAGGAATGAGCAAAGCCGGGAACAATCCCGCACAAGGGCGGGAGGGGGAATACTCCCGCCCAAATAAGCCAGTCCGTACGATACGGGAAGATCTTCTGTACTGTACCTGACGAGGTATGGGCAAAAGATCTGACTAAAGATACGACAGCTTATTGACAATAGTATGGCGAGCAGCATGCTCCTGTACTGTATGTCACTATTAACCGCCGCCTACTCACCAACTCCTGTCATACCACGTGCATAGCCGGCAGTTGGTGGAAAAGGAATAGTACACAGTAGGCCTGGTCACTATCAGCCGCTGCCTACCCACCAACTACCAGCAGGGCACGTGCGTAGGCCACTGTTGGTGGAACAGGAACACTATTGCAGCCGGCCACACCTCCTTGGAAACCTACCTTCGGCTATAAATACCACAAATGGTATGATCATCTCATCAAAACATATCTCAACATATCTTATCATATTATACCTGATATCTGCTCTAGCAATCTCTTAATATACATTTATATTTAAAGAGCAATCTAGTATGATTCTCACGCCGGAGGGTGGTCACAAGGAGGAACCCCCCCCCCTTCTCAGTGACAAGCTCACGGTGTCTGTTTGGCAGGTTATCAGAAGAACCATCTTTACCGGGTCTAACCCCTCGTGGGAAACATCTATCTAACCCCCAGGTTACCCGTAATCTGCCCGGGGTCCGGTTAGTGTTTCTTCATTGGCGCCATCCGTGCATAAAGCTAGAACTTCATTGTTCTCCAGTTTTTTCAAACTTCTGGAAAGATGGTTAAAGAAACTCCGGTAACCACAACCCCAGCTACTGGGGGGAATACCGGCTACACAGTTTTTACAAACACTACCCCGGTTACCCAAGCCGGGGCAAGTGAAGTAAATTTTACGAACACTACCCCAGTTACCCAAGCTGGGGCAAGTGCAGTAAATAATCGCTCACTGGGATTCACCGATACCCAGTTAGAGAAACGAACAAGACTCCCCCGCCAAACACTCGATGAAGTTAAGGCATGGGCGGAGGCACGTCAGAGGGAATTCCGAGCTGAGTTGGACGAACGTTTGCGTTCCGTCCAACAGGCTGACGAATTCGAAGAATACTTGGACGATGACTCGGAGGAATCCGACTCCGACGCGAACCCTCGCCATAGGGCAAAAGGGAAGCGTAAGGAAACGGACTCCCAACCGAGAAGGCATTTTGGAGAAGCCTTCAAACCAAAAAACACAGGTGGAAGTCCACGTGACTTCTCCAAAACATTCAGACCAAACGTTGCAAATGCGGGAACGTCCAAATTTGCAAGGGACATTGCGGAAGCAATTGCCCCAAAAAGTGCTAAACAAATGTCCAGCATAGGCACATATGATGGTATATCTGACCCAGATGATCATTTGAACAGATTCATAGCGGGGGCAACCGTCAGTAGTTGGACGGAACCTACGTGGTGTTACATGTTCCAAATGACGCTTGTTGGGGCTGCTAGAGCGTGGTTCGATCGTCTACCGGTCAACCACATCTACGACTGGGCAGACTTCCAACAGAAGTTTAGCCAACACTTCAGCCAGCAAAGAAAGTATACCGAGGAGCAATGGACAATCCTCAAATGCATTCGAGAGGAAGATGAATCTTTGCTAGACTTCATCACCCGCTTCAACTCGAAGAAGCTAAGTCTGGGTAACATTAGCGAATATCTTGTTCGCGCTGCTTTTATTCAGGGCGCGAACGACCCAGAGCACATCCGAACCTTAACAGGTAAAGATGGCATGCCATCCACATGGGACGCCATCATGACAGCAGCTAAACGCTTTGCGGAAACGGAGAAGCAACTGGGTAGAGATCTCCCACAGAGCACAAACCTCTACACCCAGAAAACAAGATAAGACAACGTCCTTACCGCCCGATTAAACAAAAAGCGGAAGCTAGGCATTTTGCAGTCAAGGGTAAACTTTGACACCTCATCCGGCTTGCAACATCGGTTAGGCGGAAGGGATAATGTACAGTCAAACCAGAACTCCAGATGGACGCCGCTCACCAAAAGCGTCACCGAGATATTCGCCACTGAGGAGCTCCCATGGCCAAAGCCTCCAATAATCCGACATCGTCACAATGCCGATCGGAGCAAATACTGTGACTTTCACAGGACAAAAGGCCACAATACTGAAGAATGCATAGACGTAAAAGACATGATCGAAGCATTTGTCAGAGATGGGACGCTCGCGCACCTCATGGCGCAATGAACGCTGAGCAGGCTGATGCGTGTAGAACCCCAGCTGGGGAAAACACGAATAAAAATTCCAGCTTCAATGTGGAGACTACATGCTGCGTAAAGAACGAGATCCCGAACCAGGTGCGTATCGGCTCGATGGCACTCCCATCCCAACAACATGGAAGGGAGCTTAATTACACAGTTTGCATGTAGATCAATTCCAAATTTGTAAAGAAAAGGCCAAGAGCCACTTCTAATGGAAATGATTCTCCTTAGAACATCGACGC
This sequence comes from Bidens hawaiensis, assembly GCF_021521415.1. NCBI lineage: Eukaryota > Viridiplantae > Streptophyta > Magnoliopsida > Asterales > Asteraceae > Bidens > Bidens hawaiensis. The sequence continues at coordinate 108,120 of NW_027496922.1, read as the reverse complement.
TGATGATTTTACATTTATAATTTATGAACTATCAACACTGATGCCGGTTTTCACCGCATACATAAGTGTGAGTCGTTGTATGAGGAAGGCGGCAAAACCCGCATATACCCAAAAAACGGCAAACCTTCACGCAGGTCAGTTGAAGGGGAAAAGTTCAGTCATCCCATTAAATGAAAGTGCCGGTCTATCCGCATGAATCATGATAGAGGAAACTGAACACTAACCTATTAACAACCGCGCGTCGAACGGTTAATTTATTCAACAAATATGCCGGTTTTCACCGCATAATTACGTGGAAAGTCGTTGGTTGGGGAAGGCGGCAAAACCCGCATAAACCCAAAAAACGGCAAACCTTCACGCAGGTCAGTTGAAGAGGAAAAGTTCAGTCATTCCACTAAATGAAAGTGCCGGTCTATCCGCATGAATCATGATAGAGGAAACTGAACACTAACCTATTGACAACCGCGCGTCGAACGGTTAACTTATTCAAGAGAATTTCTAACAAAAGGATGAGGAAAACCTACACGCAGGTCAGATATAGGTAAAGTTTAGCCATCCTACTAAGTGCAAGTGACGGTCCTACCCGCACAATCACGAAAGAGGAAGCAAAACTTCAACCTATTATCTACCACGTTCAAAGGTTAACTTATCCTAAATACTTAGAAATTTCAAAAAGATGAGGAAAACCTACACGCAGGTCAGATATAGGTAAAGTTTAGCCATCCTACTAAGTGCAAGTGACGGTCCTACCCGCACAATCACGAAAGAGGAAGCAAAACTTCAACCTATTATCTACCACGTTCAAAGGTTAACTTATCCTAAATACTTAGAAATTTCAAAAAGATGAGGAAAACCTCCACGCAGGTCAGATGTAGGTAAAGTTTAGCCATCCTACTAAGTGCAAGTGACGGTCCTACCCGCACAATCACGAAAGAGGAAGCAAAACTTCAACCTATTATCTACCACGTTCAAAGGTTAACTTATTCTACACTTGGAAAATTGCTAATTTAAACTAAAGTATGCAAGTCATATAACGTTTATAAAGCAAGGAATCCAGAGAAAGTAGCGGTCTTACCCGCACAAAGATTTATATTTCACAATGATTCATTACAAGAATGGCCGGGTAACTACCCGCCTACAAGAAAATAAATCTATACAAGATAAATCTATCATAGCAGTGGGAAGGGATCTTCAGGATCAAGCTTCAGGGCCACTTCCACTTGGACCAGCACCATCAGTAGATCGTGGCAGTTCAAGGAAAGCTTTAAGGATAGCTAACCCATCATCCGCAGCAGCAACTTGATTCACCTTCTCCACCACCGGATGCGGGAAGGCGGCGTACTGATTCACTGCTTGGTCGTATACAGCTTCATTATCTACATTATACAAAGGGAAGTTGGAAGGCGGGATGCCTTTCTCAACGAACCCTAGACCAAGCAGGAAGCCGGCCTTTTCCCCATCCTCGTGAGAAGCGTTGAGGGCTGCGCTCATAGCATCGTCATAAGACGTATCAGCAAAGACTCGATGCACAACCTACAAGAAAATATACAAGTATCAGAACCTTTTCTATTTACAAAGAAAAGCGTAAAGAAATAAAAAGCATACCTGAGACAACGCTTCTCGAAGAAGCCATTCCTTGGCAACCAGAGCTTCTTGGAGGGCAGCTTGAGCTTCGTTACGGGCGCGTTCGGCTTCACTCTTGTTAAGGTTGGCAAGCAACACTTCTTTAGCCGCAGCCTCTTCGACGCCCTTTAGCTTCCGCTCAGTATGGTCAAGCACCCCCCTCTGGTCCAAGATATCCTGGAGCTTTTTGGCGTCTTCCATCGCCAAGGCATCATGAGCCTGCTGGAGAGCCTCTAATTTGGCTTTAAGCTCTTCATTCTCCACGCGTAGAGGCTCAGCAACAACTTCAGCCTTGGTGGCCCTCTCGGTTGCGTTCCTTGCAGTTTCCTTAGCCAGCCGAAGCTGTTCATTAACAGCTTGGGCAGCCTTGGAACGGGCCTCGCCGGGCCTGAACTTCAACCTTGGAACGGGCCTGGAGCCGGGCCTTGAAGGCCTTCTCCTTTTCCGCAGCCACTGCGGTAAGCCTTTGGTTCTCCTCCCGGACAGCCCGCGCCTGAGCTACTTCTTTAATGCGAGCTGCTTTTAACTTGTCGTTTTCACGACAAAGCAGCTCGACGCGCGGCTGCATCCGGGCCAGGAGAACCCGAAGCTCATTGGTTAGCCTACCCTCCTGGTAGCTAGCCATGGCTTCCCCCAACGCACCACTGGGAGCAGCGTGACGAGCCCACTCCACGCACTCCACAGGGGTGCGAAGGGTTGTTCCTCGGCGAATGTTCCATCGTGGAACATACACTTCATTGGAATCCGACACTGCAAAAAACATAAAGCAGTTAGGAAAAGATGATAAAAATATATATAAAATGGGCCAAAACAACCCTACGCACCTGTAGGGTCAATAACAGGCCGATAGCCGCCAAACCCATCACCTGAACCCAAGGGAAATCCATCCAAAAGGTCAGGCAGATGGGAAGGAGGCAGAGGTTGGCGATAAACCCCATGCATACCTGAAGGTTCGGCCGTCGTTGCCGATGACGGAGGCATGGTAGAAGCCGCCGCGGTCGCCGCCGCGGAATCCGCAGCAAAAGTAACCGCCGGCTCGGTGAAAGATGCGGTAAAAACAGCACTCACAGCCGGCGGTGACGTCATCACAGCTGGAACAGTCGGCTCAAAGGAGTGAGCAACTGAACCAGCGGAAGCAGGCGCAGGCTCCACACAAAAATAATACATAGGAAGTTCTAATTATATTACTCATTTGTAAAGTTGTTAGCTCAATCTTTTTAGATTTACATAATCATAGGGAAACGTTGATACAAGTTAAAAGGTGTAGAATACACGTTTTATGAAAACTATTATCATTTCACACACCAACGAACTTGGAGATTCAAGTAAGTAATGACCCCTTGGCGGAGGCCCGTTGTAAGTAGTAGGATGTGGTAATTGATCATCTAGAGTAACTATTGAGGGTTGTTCCACTTACGTAATCGGATGATTGCCAATACTTATATTTGGTGAGATCGAAATATGTATAAATTTGTAAGATGAAACAACATAATTAGGAATCCTAACATAATCTTGCATAAGTAAATAAGTTGTTGGTGTGAATGTGATGCAATTATGACAAGAAATAGAAGAAAAAGACACTGCTTGCTAAAACATTTGGTTGCCACTTAGGTCAGGAGGTCATAAAATGTGCATTTGAGAGAGTCCTAGAAACACAATGGATATAAAGAAAATCAGATTTGAGTCGGTGCTGAGCTAACACCGATAAAAACCTGAAACTTTGTTTTTTGGTTTATGAAAACCATTCAGTTTTACTTTTATGGGGTTTCTCAATAAATAATCAACGATTATACATTTGAGCTAAAATACATGAGTTCGATATGTGTGTGTGTGCGTGTGCATATATATTGAACGACTAATGAATCATCCAAAAGAGATACTAGCTAAATTCACTGCATCGGAATACACCCGCATTTCGGTCCAAGGAAAACTGAAACGGTTTATTCGAGACAACCGTCAATCTCCCTATAACACAAGAGAATAAGAGAAAATAACCCAAAATAATAATAATTATTTCTTTTATTTTTCTTAAACGAGAATACCATATATAGAAAAAAAACATAAATATAAAAAAAGATAAAACAATAATAAAACATTATTTGATTATAATAAAAAACTAAATAAAAGTTAATAATAAGACAAAATGGCAAAACAGGTCCTTTATGTTTGCACGGTTTTTAATAGACGTCATTTAGCAAACTTAATGGCAGAAAACATCCTTTATATTTGAAAACTCTATCACGTTTTGTCCTTTAACTCTAACTCAATTAAATAATCTCGTTAAATTTGGTCATGTGCACATGAGAGTATATTTGTAAATTTATAAATAGATTTAATAACTAAAAATAAAACATAATATATATATATAAAAGACTCTCTCTCTCTCTTTCTCTCTCTCCCTCCATTCTTTTTTTCTCTCTCTCTCTCTGTGTTTAAACCACCACCACTATCCTCCACCGGAGACCCAGTTAATCGCCACCACCATCACACCAATCAACCACCACCAGACCCAGTTGATCCCCTCCACCCGACCGTTCATCACCGGCACACCGTCGTCCACCGTTCATCACCAGCAGGCGGAGAACACCCTTCTACGGTGATCATGATCGAACCGGCGATTGCAGTTCCGGCAATGCCGTATATGTTATCCGGCGGGAAGGAGGATCTGGGTGCTTTAGCTATGTTTGAAGATAGTGTTAAAAAGCTTAAAAGCCCTAAATTGTTATCTTATCAAACCCTAACAAAACGCCAAATTGATTCATCACTGGAGTTATTATCCGATTGAGTGTACGGACACGGTGGGTCGGTTCCCTTTTCGAGCCTCAAGCACCCAGAATTCACCAATTTCTTGAATTTAATCGGGTTACCGCCGGTGACTCGCCAAGACTTCGCAGGAGAACGGTTGGATTCAAAATACCAAGAGGCGAAATTGGAGTCGGAAGCTCGATTCGCGACGCGATGTTCTTTCAAATCGCATCGGACGGGTGGAAATCGGGTGGTGGTGGTGGTAATTATTATGATCAAGGTGAATTTGTATGTGAATTTTCCTGATGGGACTAGGGTTTATAGAAGAGGGGTTTTTACCCGTGGGTATGTGCTTGTGGGAGGTTAGATGGGATGGTGGCTGGTTGTGATATTAATGGTAATGGTGGGTTATAAACATAAAGGACATGTTTTGCCATTTTGTCTAATAATAATAATAAGAAGAATAAGAATAAAAACAATAGGATCCTATTAAAATCTCTCACCTAATGTCAATGCCGATGAACATTCGCCCGAAGACCTCACCTAATGTCAACGCCGATAAACACTCGTCCGAAGACACGACAATGTAACAATAAAGTCCCGGTCCACAACTCCACCGAACATAACAACAATAATAAGTTAATAACAAATCATTTTCATGATCAATAATAACGATACCAATGGCGACAACAGCATCAATGGAGTTAGAAGCCATAGGCGGATTGGCTTTACACACAATAATATCAAAGCTCTCACCATCGGAAGTAGCTGCAGTCGCATGCGAGGGTTACAAAAAAATATGAATGGTTCGGTTTGGTTAATTTCGGTTAACCGAGGGTTATAAAAAATAACCGGTGAATTTGGGGATTTGCGGTATACGTAATACATATCTCATGGCTCAAGTAAAACTAGCTAAAGAAAACTTGATTTGAAACGACCTGAGCTGAGTTGGCTCATTTTTGTAACCGAGCGAAGCTCGACTCTCGACTCGGCTCATGGCTCGGCTTGTTGGCCAGATCTTAGGCTTATTTAACTTCGAGATCAAGTACGAGCCTAGCCGAGCTGCCTTGTTTAGTTTCGAGCTCAAGCTCGACTCGGGCTCGACTTGTGAACAACCCTAACTGATTTTGAATTGGTAATGAATTTAGACATCAATTTGAGATTCAAAGGGGGGAAACCGAAGAATTGTAGTGTGCACCGTTTGGTTAATCGGTTTACTTGGCTAAATTTTCGGTTTTCGTTTGGTTTAGTTAATAACCAAATTCAAATTTACATGAAATTGATGCATATATACATGAAATGTTGGTGTAAATACATGAAATGGAGGTATAAAAGCTAGAATATATATATATGAACGGTTCGGTTTGGTTAATTTTGGTTAACTGAGGGTACAAAAAATAACCATTACCAATTTTTGGTTAATTATGGTTCGGTAACTTTGGTTATTGGTCACCACTAAATTAGATCTTTAGAGCTGGCATACCTGGTCAAACAACACGATAACATGACACGATTGCCTGTGGTGCTAAACACGTACATTAACCTGTTTAGAAACAGGTCACATGACACGACCTGTTTAGAGTCAGTGTATTTAGAAGTAGGGCTGGCATAATAAGACATACACAACACGACAAGACACGATTGTTTGTGGTGCGAGACATGAACATGACACGATAACTAATCGTGTCATTTTTTCCAAGCACGAACACGAACACGAACCTGTTAGGAACAGGGTACACGACACAACATATTAAGCTAAAACCCAAACTTGTTTAACTCCATATAGTTTCGTGTCATGTTATCTGGTTCGTTTTAGAAATTTACAGCCCTATTTAGAAGTGATTGTTAGGATAATTAATCAATTGAACTTGTGAATGCTTAGGTAATTTGTAGTTTATCTGAATGTTCAGATAATTAGTCAATTGAAGCTTTGAATCTATAACTTGTGTGTATGTTTTCTTCTTCTAAATATTATCTGGTTACATAATTTCGTGCAAAAAATCACAAATTGATGCGTATTTTAACATTCCAGGCAGCTTATGGAGCATGGAGGGAAGCTTATGGTATGTATCCATGGCCGTAAGTTAAACGAGTGAAACACGTTTGGGACCGAATTAAAACATGGTTAACCGCTAATTTCCCAGAGGTTTTGCCCACCCTTCGTAAAGGTGCATCAGAGGCCGAACTAAACGAGCTAGAGAAGTCTTTGAAAGTCAAACTACCTCTTCCGACTCGAGTCCTCTATCGGTTCTGTGACGGTCAAAACCCATGCTGTGATATAGATGAATCAAGTGAAACAATAGCACGAAATCTATGCGGGTTGATTGGTGGTTACTCTTACTACAACTTTCTTGTAAACGTTTACTTGTTACCATTAAACGTTATAATTAACGAGACGAGAGATATCACACGCCGAGTTAAGTTTACCAGACCGAAGTATATTGTAATGGCGGCTTCTTATTACACCGAGAAGATGTTTTTTCTTGACTGTGAGGTTGGTCAACTCTATGTCGGGACTAAGAACCTGTTACTTAATCGTGAAATGATGCCGTGTGTACCGAATGAATTAATAACCTCGGTGCATGATTCAAGAAACGCCCCCCAGCAAGATGCGATGTTGTTATGGCTAGAAGAACATGTTCGCCGCCTTGAAAATGGGATTATTAAATTATGCGAAGAAGAAAATATACGAAGCATCAGTTTGTTTCACGAACAACCACCAGTGTGTTCAGAGGCTACAACATGTGGTGTTCAGGTGTTGTTAAATTATAAAAACAATACAATTTCTAGTTCTAATAATTTAACTTTAACGTTAGAGTGAACTGTGGTTTTCGGTTTTCGTCCCTGTGGTTTGTCCAAATCTGCGGTTTTAGTCAAATAGTTTTAAATTTGTGATTTTCGTCCCTGTGGTTTCATTTCACTTGCAATTAAACCTTACCCAACTAACCCCGTCAAGTCTGGTCGTTAAACCCATCAACGTGCTCTTCACGTGAGGGGTAGTTTTGTCCTTTTTCCGCCAAATACACCCAGCCCCTCACGTGAGGGTGCTTGCGAATTAGGGCGTGGTTTTATGTGGGTAGAAAAAGGACAAAACTGCCCGCTGACGGGTTTTTCAACGACTAGACTTAACAGGGTTAGTAAGTTCGGGGTTAATTGCAAGTGAAATGAAACCACATGGACGAAAATCGCAAATTTGAAACTATTGGACTAAAACTGCGTATGTGAAAAACCATAAGGACGAAAACCGCAGTTTACTCTTAACGTTATAATAATTCGCTTATATTGTCGCAGGTTCGTGCTTCGGCTGTGTTTATACCCGAGTTTAGTGACCTTATGGATGAAGCTAGGAAATATATGTTTGCTTACTCGATCCGTATGTCGCTTAAACCCGAGGGGTGTTTTGTCCACGGTATGAAGTTTGATTCGTGCCAGCTCTACTGGAGACATTGGATTATTAAATCCGGTGATAATGTTGTGGCAGATCCTAATGGTGAAGTTGTGATAGGCCAGGTAACATTATTTTATCTCAGTTCAATCTATCTTGATGATACTATGTAATTTTCAAGAAAATAAAGTTTAGTTTTTTTTTTTACAGTATCCATTGTTACGACCGGGGCAGAAGGAGTTTGTGTATGAAAGTTGCACACCGTCACCTGCTTCACCAGGATCAATTGAGGGTTATTTCACGTTTATACCGGGCAGGTATGTTGCGTTATCTTTTTTTTTTCAACGTTTGTTTTGGTTAAGATTCGTTACGGTAGAAAGTAATATGTTTGCATAACATGTTTGTAGTTTGACTGAATCAAAAGGAGCCCCCTTTGAGGTTGAAGTTCCTAGGTTTCCTCTGGTGTTACCAGATTACATCTTCTGATGAAACTGTTTTGTTCTTCATGGTCAACTATCTTTAGCTTAAAACCATTTGTTTGTTTGCTTGCTGTTTTTCTGTCTAGTTTATAATAAGGATGTTGATAAATATGGTGTGATGAGTCTGATGACAGATATCACTTGGTGCTTGTGTGCTAAGTAACATCCAAGACTTTTGAAATATATATATATAGAAGGGTTGTTTGGTTTTAATTTTACATGGGTTGATTTATAGAGTTGGTTAAAAATAGGGCTGTAAACGAACCAGGCGTCTGTTTGACGAGAAGTTCGTTAATGTTCGTCCGTTTAATAAATGAACCGAACTTGAACAATAAAAGTTCGTTCGGTAAGTGGACAAAAACCGTGTTTGTTCAATGGTGTTTGTGAGAGTCCGGTAACATCCGTCCAATAATGATTATATTTTTGAAATTAATATGTAATCGTTTATGTTCTTTTGTTCATTAGAGTTGTTTTTGTATGTTTGTCCATTAATGTTCATTAGTGTCTGTTAGGGTCTGTTAGTGCTTGTTTGTCTTTTAACATTAGTTTACAATAGGAATGAGATCGGTACAGTACCGGAACCGACCGATCTTGGTCCCGAAAATCGCAAATTTTCGGTACCGGTATTGAAGGTAAAAAAAATGGGAAATACCGGTAGCTAGGGGTACGGATACCGAAACTCAAAACTTTGGTACCAATTCGATACCGACGGTACCAAATTGGTATCGATTTCGGTACCGGCACCTGTACCGAATTTGCTCATCCCTAGTTTACAATATTAACTAAAGGACACAAATGGACACTGACAAACTCAATTCCTTAATGGGCGGACATATACATGAATATATGTTCGGTAGCGTTTGTGAACCGTCCGTTTGTCTGACAAAAGTATAACGAACGACCACAAACAAGGTTTCGTCCGGTTCATTTACAACCCTAGTTAAAATGTAAAAGAGAACTGTGGATTCAGGAAAAGTGGAAACGTGAAAAAGCCAAAACCGAACGAAGACAAACTGAAAAACCGAAACTGAACGGTATTCACAAATTCAAAAACTGAATATAGAAAAGATTTACACGTTTTCACTAGCAAGATTTTAGATGGACATAAGGAACTCAATACCTTTGGTGTTAATGCTATAAATAAACCTCAGAAAGCTTTACAACTTGTTCCAACATTTGAAGATTAGTCTTTGAAATGGTATCAAAACACTCTTCATTTTCATGCATTTTCTTTCTTTTCTTCTGTTTTCTTCTACCTGCAATATCATGTTTCCAATACTCTCATGTTCAACAAAACAAGTTATCGGATAACATCACATATACATCGCCTTTCGGGTTTCTTAAAACCTTGAAAGGGTGTCGAAAAGGTAAGAACACTAAAGGCTTAAGCGGTCTCAAACTCTATCTTAGTCGTTTTGGATACCTAAACTATCAAACCAATGTCACAAACCCTAAAGAAGATTATTTTGACGACGTTCTTGAGGCCGCCATCAAATCGTACCAAGTCTATTACCATCTCAACGTCACCGGAAGACTTGACACACCAACAATGTCCATGATGGTCAAGCCTCGTTGTGGCTTTCCCGACAAAGATGATAAATCTTTACGTATTGTCTCCCATTATCGATTATCTACAAGTTGAACAAAATGGCCTAAAGGAAAACGTCATCTAACTTACGATTTTGGTTCACGTTTCCCTACCCGATTCATGCCTCTGGTCGCACGAGCTTTTACCCGATGGGCTACTACTTTTCAATATTTCACATTTTCAAGAGCCAGGAATCGTCAAAGTGCTGACTTAAAGTTTAGTTTTGCACGTCGAGCCCATGGAGATGTGACCTCATTTGACGGGTTTGGTGGAGTTATGGCCCATGCGTTTGCCCCCACGGATGGAAGGCTCCACTTTGACGTGGACGAACGTTGGTCGATTGGAACAGTTTCTAACGCTTATGATATTGAGACTGTGGCATTGCACGAAATAGGGCATCTACTTGGCCTTGGTCATAGCCAATATCCAAATGCGATAATGTGGGCTACTATTAGCACGGGAGTATCGAAAGAGTTGACGTTAGACGACATCCGAGGGCTTCGAGCTCTTTATGGTAGTTACTAGTTAAATTGTTCTAAGAGTGGAATAATAAAAAGGTGATTTCTTGCTATTAGTTTGCTTATAACTAAAAGTGGAACTATGTAATAATGTTTGTTTTCTATCATTGTACCTTCATAAAATAAAACAAAATGACATGTTTGATGTTTGTGATTTGTTGTGTAGTGCTCTTAATATACATTTGTTTGTGTTAAAACACATGAACCATATATATTATTACGTTATTATCATGGTCTATGTTTCCTGTTTTATCACATGAACAATCGTCTAGTATATCATATAATACGGTGGTTTATATGTAGCAATGTGTATAACATATATTTGTTGGAATTTCATATGCCCGAGACACATATTTATATTAATGTGGCTAACTGTGTTTGATCCAAGTCGGGTCATACCCAATAACAAGCTAGACAACACCAAATGTATTCTTTTAATGATTTGATCATTTAAACGAATACCGAACACTAAGTATTTAGAAAATTGGTTTTCTAAACAAACACACTTGAGGATTTAAATAAATTATCTAGATAATTTGTTTATATAAATTAATTATTTAATTGGTTAAATAATTATATAAATGTATGTACATTTTATAAAAATGAGTTTTATAAAATGAATGGAGATGTTTTAATGGTTAAAACAAAACAAAAAAAAAAAATAATAATAATAATAATAATAACCGTCCACCCCATGTGGGTGGAGGTTTTTGGTCCAATCAAAAGCCTTGTCTTCTTAAGTTGACCACTTGATAAACCTCCATTCACAACACATGCATTTGTGTTTTGTTTTGAATCCTTTCAAGTGTATTCAAGCTTCAATATCTCTCTCTTCCTCTCTAATAAACTCACGGCAGCAGCAGCAGCAGGAAAAAAGAGAGCTTGGTGAGCTTGTTTTGTGTTCATAAATCCTAGCAAAACAACTTGGTGTTGTCACAAATAGCTTGGGGTATCATACTCTTGAGGTCTTCTTCTTTGGAGGCTTGTCATTCATCCACCATCCCCTTCAACAACCCACTTGTTCTTCTAAAGGTAGAAGAAGGTACAATTTACATTTTGTGAGCATCTTGTTCTTGTAATTTTGATCCTTGGCTTTGGGTTTTAGTTTTAACATAATGGTATGTTCATTAACAAGTTTTAAAATCTAAGCTTCCGTTGCGTTTTCTTGTTAAATATGGTTAACTTGAACTTTGATAATCTTGTATAAAACCCAACAATGGTATCAGAGCCGGTTACAAGGACTTATGCTCCTTACATGTTCCTAAATTTCGGGTTTTTTCATGGGTGAAAAAAGGGGTCCGAAAATTTGGTGGATTTTACCCCTCATGGTTTTGTAAGATCTTGACATGCATGGAAAGATCTTAGGAAACCATTTAACATTTGGATGTTGAAATATCAAAATTGTAAATTTTTTTTTTTGGGGGGGGGGGGGGGGGTGGCCGTAGCCTCTTGGGGGGGGGGGCACCTTTTGTCTTTGTGATATTTTGGGCATTGGTTGCTTAGGTTGCATGCTTAGAACATTTGGTATGTTTGGATGTGTCATAACCGAAACCTAGACCTTGGATGTGTTGATTGTTGTTTGTGTATGTTGATTATGTTTATTATTCAATATGGTTGTAATAATTCATAATCTTAGGCTTGTGTAATTTATTTATTCATAAATTGGTATGTAATAAATAGATTAGTTGCATTTTCCTTTTTTTTAGAAAAATATGTATTAGGATACATTTTGTAAAAATTGAAGATGCAAGAATTGGTGGATTTGGGCCTTGGACCGAAATTTTGGGCTTGTTGGGCCTCACCGGCCCATCATGGGATTCAAGCCCATTAGGCCCATAAATTTCACTCTTGGGCCCAAGAAGACTTTTGGAAGTTTGGAGCCCATTAACAAGCCCAACAAGAACACAACAACTTGGAGAGGATACTTGAAGCATTTGGATGCAAGGTCAAGTGGGAGTCAACATTCCATCCTTGTGTCATGTTTTGTCCCTTAGGTGTGACTTATGACCTATACTTGTTTCGGCTAACAAGTATGGTCAAATTTAGCGGGTTTCGGTTATGACTATATTTTGCATGTGTATGCTTGGTTGTTTGTTTTACTTAATGTAATGTGTGGTTGATAGATATTAGGATATCCAAACCGTCACATAGGAACGACAACAAGCATAAAACGGGTTCTAATATATACTTGGTAATATCGCGTCAATTAGTTTAATTAAATGGGTTTATTAAAACTAAGCGATCACTCACTTATAATAAAATTGGTTTTATTATAACTAGAACCTTGAAAATTGGTTTTCAAAATCGCCATATTTCTAAATGCATGTTAGGATATGGCATAATATTTTTCAACTAGAATGTTTAAAAAATTTTTCATTATTACCAAGGAAACAAGTCTAACACCATCCTTTTGTATGACACTTAACGTATTAGGGAACTTTAAATGGGATAAAGGTCACCTAACCATTTTGAGCAAACTAATATACTTAGGGTAATATTAACATATTTGTGGGATAAAGGTCACCTAACCACTTGTATGATAATCTTACATGTTTATACAAGTAGGACGACTTGAATTGGAAACCATGTGATAAAGGTCACCTAAGCATGAGATCCAATGGTGTTGATGGGATAAACATGCCAACACGAAATAAGGATTTCGAATGGTCCCATACCTCTAGAAGTTGCAAAGGGTTGCAATTGTCAAGGTTGACTACCTTGTTAAATCAAATAACGGGATAAAGGTCACCTAACCGAAGTTTGATTTATCGTTGGATTCTAGAATTTAATTATTATTTTAAAATCTGGAATAAAAGGGTATTAATAATTAAATTAATTATAATACTAAATAGAACTTTGTTAAATTTTGTAGATGGCCGCTAACAATGCAAACACCTCTACCCATAACACCCGGAACCTATCCTTAAGAACCATCCTTGAAAAGGATCGTCTAAACCATAATAACTTTATGGATTGGTATCGCAACTTGAGAATAGTTCTCAAGCAAGAAGAGATATCATATGTCTTAGACGATCCCATTCCCGATGAGCCTAACGTGGAAGATGAGGAGGCGTATAACAATTGGGTCAAGTACACCAAAGATTCGGCGCAAGCCTCTTGCCTCATGTTAGGGACTATGATTCCCGAAATCCAAAAGGATTTCGAGCATCATGGGGCATACGACATGATAACTCAATTGAAGGAAATGTTCCTTCAACAAGCTAGAGCGGAACGTTTCGAAACGGTTCGAGCGTTTCATGCATGTCGTATGGAGGAAACCCAAAGCGTCTCATCTTATGTCCTAAAGATGAAAAGCTACATCAAAAAGCTTCGTAGGTTGAATTGTCCCGTGTCTAATGAGTTGGCTACGGATTTGATCCTCAACTCTTTGACCAAAAGGTTTGAAACCTTTGTCATGAATTATAACATGAATGGGTGGGACAAAAGCATTGGTGAGCTTCACGCAATGCTAAGAACGGCCGAAGCGGGAATGGGTAAAAGGGTTTTACCCGTTCTAACAATCAATGAAGGAAAAAGGGGACATAACTCCAACCCCAAAGCAAGTGTTGCTAAGGGCAAGGGCCACGTCCAAAGAAAGGGAAAGAGGAAAGCCATCACGCCCATCAAACCGAAGGAAAAGAAGCAAAAGGTTGCGGCGCAAGATCCATGCTTTGAGTGTGGAGAGATAGGTCATTGGAAAAGGAATTGTCCGACCTATCTCAATGCGTTAAAAGATAAGAGGGATGCGGGGCATACCTCAGGTATTATCTTTACTATACATATTGAACTAAATGTTATTTCTTCAAATACATGGGTACTTGATACCGGATGTGGAACTCACATTTGCAATTTGTTGCAGGGGTTCAAAAGAAGTAAACAACTCAACAAAGGGGACATTAGTCTCTTTATGGGCAATGGAGCAAGAGTTGAAGTCCAAGCCCAAGGAGACTACTTGTTAAAGCTTCCAAGTGGTTTGGAAGTAATTTTGAAGAATGTTTTGTATGCTCCTAAGTTAAGGAGAAACATTATTTCCGTGTCTCTTTTAAAACAATGTGGCTTTGATCTTAAATTTATAGATTATGATATTCATGTTTTGATGAATGGCATATTTTATTTTAAAGCTATACCCATGAATGGTATATATGAAATAGATCAAATTGGTACGTCACATAGTAGTTCAATGTACAATGTCAACACCAAGAAACTCAAGAAGGACTTGGGTGATTCCTATCTTTGGCATTGTCGCCTTGGACACATAAGCAAGAATCGCATGCAAACTCTTCGCAAGAGTGGTATTCTAGAAACAAATGAGTATGATTCATTTGATGTATGTGAATCTTGTTTACAAGGCAAAATGACAAAGCAACCCTTTAATAAAACTTTTGAAAGGTCAAAAGAATTATTGGGTATCATACATTCGGATGTATGTGGTCCTTTTAGACCAATGACTAGGAATGGTGAAAGATACTTCATTACCTTTATTGACGATTATAGTCGATATGGTTATGTGTACTTAATGAAACACAAAGATGAAGCTTTTGAAATGTTCAAAGACTTCAAAACTGAAGTAGAAAGACAACTCAAAACCACAATCAAAGTACTTCGTAGTGATAGAGGAGGTGAATACCTAAGTGGTGTTTTTCAAGATCATCTTAAGAGTTGTGGAATTATTTCACAACTTACTCCACCTGGAACACCACAACATAATGGTGTGTCTGAAAGGAGAAATCGTACCCTATTAGATATGGTTCGATCGATGATGGCTAGAAGCACTTTACCTCTATCATTTTGGGGCTATGCTTTACTTTCCGCTGTTCGCATATTGAATATGGCTCCAACCAAGAAAGTGGAGAAGACACCTTTTGAAATATGGCATGGAAAGGCTCCATCGCTATCATTCTTAAGAGTTTGGGGTTGTGTAGCTTATGTAAAGCAATACACCCCAAACAAATTAGAAGTCCGATCCACTAAGTGTATCTTTATAGGTTATCCTAAAGATGATTTAGGATATTACTTTTATGATCCTAGTGAGCAAAATGTTATTATTGCTCGAAAGGGTAAGTTCTTGGAAACTAAGTTCCTTGAGGAAGGAACTAATAGTAGAACAGTGAAATTTGATGAGGATCAAGAATCACAAGATGATACACAATTGGTTGATACTAGCACTCAACAAGAGGTTGTTGAAAGTGATCAAGTGGTTGATCAAAACACACAAAACGTTCGCAGATCTGGTAGAGTTAGCAATCCACCTGAAAGATATGGATTTTTTGTAGAAGGTTGCTACGTGGTAGATTCGGATGAACCAACCACATACCGTGATGCAATGTCCAAGAATGATTGTGACAAATGGCTTGAAGCCATGAACGTTGAGATGCAATCCATGTATGACAACCAAGTTTGGGAATTGGTTGAACCACCACTCAATTCCAAAGCTGTTGGAAGTAAGTGGGTTTTCAAAAGAAAAACTGATATGCATGGAAACTTGGATACTTATAAAGCGAGACTTGTAGCTAAAGGTTTCACTCAAACTCAAGGGGTTGATTATGATGAAACTTTTTCGCCTGTGGCAATGCTAAAGTCTATTAGGATATTATTTGCCATAGCTGCACATTATGATTATGAAATCTGGCAAATGGATGTCAAGACCGCTTTCCTAAATGGATATCTTGAAGAAGATGTCTATATGGTTCAGCCTGAAGGTTTTGTCGATCCGAAACATCCTAAGAAAGTATGCAAGTTAAAGAAATCAATCTATGGATTGAAACAAGCATCTAGAACTTGGAATCATCGTTTTGATGAAGAAATCAAAAATTTTGGATTCATCAAGAATGCTGATGAGGCTTGTGTGTATAAGAAAGCTAGTGGGAGTATAATTACCTTCTTAGTATTGTATGTCGATGACATCCTACTATTTGGAAATGACATTCCAACCATGGAAAGCGTTAAGGCTTGGCTTGGAAGTAGATTTTCCATCAAGGATCTTGGTGAAGCTGCCTATATTTTGGGAATAAAGATCTATAGGGATAGGTCAAGGCGCTTGATAGGTTTGAACCAAAGTACATACATTGATAAGATCTTGAAAAGGTTCAAGATGGAAAACTCCAAGAAAGGTTTTGTACCTATTCAAAGAGGGACCATATTGAGTTTAGCTCAATGTCCAAGCTCAAAGGATGAGCAAGAGATGATGAAACAAATCCCATATGCTTCTGCTATAGGATCCATTATGTATGCGATGATATGTACTAGACCGGATGTGTCATGCGCTTTGAGCATGACAAGCAGATACCAACAGAATCCAGGAAACAGTCATTGGATGGCTGTTAAGAACATATTGAAATACCTTAGGAGAACTAAGGATATGTTTCTGATATATGGATCTGGTGAGGAGGAACTCGCTATAAAAGGTTACACGGATGCGAGCTTCCAAACTGATCGAGATGATTCTCGATCACAGTCTGGGTATGTGTTCACTCTTAATGGAGGAGCTGTCTCTTGGAAGAGCTCAAAACAGGAAGTGGTAGCATTGTCCACTACAGAATCAGAATACATCGCCGCTTCATTGGCAGCTCAGGAAGCTGCATGGTTGAAGAAATTCATTACTGATCTAGGGGTGGTCCCTACCATTCAAGACCCCCTAGAAATCTTTTGTGACAACGAGGGTGCGATTGCACAAATCAAGGAACCTCGTTCGCACCAAAAGACAAGGCACATAGAGCGGAGATTCAACTACATAAGGGATGAAGTTGAAAAAGGAAAGATATGTATTCGCAAAGTTGGAACTGATCAAAATCTTGCGGATCCATTCACGAAGCTCCTAGAAAGACCGAAACATGAGCGTCATGCGAGTGGCTTAGGACTCCGATATTCTAGTAATTGGATTTGATCTATTTTGTATTTACGTTTAAAAGACTTTTGTAATTTAACTCTTTTATATGATTATGGAATCTTGAGTTAAATTCTAATTTTGCATGTTTAATCCATGAATAAGTTATCTTATTCTAAAAGTCCGTAGTCGATCACATTTGTGGGAACAAATATGAAGCAAGACTATTATGAACTAAGATTGGTGGATATTCATAAGGAATGAATATGGAGCATAGGTTTGCTGCCAAGGTTCATAGATATTTGTGGGATACAAATATTGGACTGACCCGCTCTCAATATTACTACATGGAGTCGTTGGACCTGATCATTAGTAATTTTGAGTAAAGGAGAATTTCATATTATCCTTAGACCTGAGATGTATACTGGGTCTTGATTTTCACCGAGTATTACACTTTGACTCTCCCCTTCGCTATTCGTAAAAGATGGTACATAAGGATGAGCTCGGGTGGAGTATAAAGTGATAGTGAGAGGCGTATACAGTCAAGACGGAATTTGTTCCTCTTATGTGTTGAGAGTTTAGATGTCTAAGGCCTGATAAAGTTGAATTGTAAAGAGAATGATCGCCTATGTCTCTTAGATCCAACATGACATCTAGTAACAAAGGGATATAATGATAGATTCACCTAAATCATATCAAGTAAGGAACTTGAAGGGATGATGTTATTGAATGGCACTTCGTCAAACACATTAAGGGTGGTGAACCGTTGTTAGGCGGTATTCAGCACTTGCATTAATTTTCTATGTATCTCGTGCAAGTGGGAGGTTGTTGGAATTTCATATGCCCGAGACACATATTTATATTAATGTGGCTAACTGTGTTTGATCCAAGTCGGGTCATACCCAATAACAAGCTAGACAACACCAAATGTATTCTTTTAATGATTTGATCATTTAAACGAATACCGAACACTAAGTATTTAGAAAATTGGTTTTCTAAACAAACACACTTGAGGATTTAAATAAATTATCTAGATAATTTGTTTATATAAATTAATTATTTAATTGGTTAAATAATTATATAAATGTATGTACATTTTATAAAAATGAGTTTTATAAAATGAATGGAGATGTTTTAATGGTTAAAACAAAACAAAAAAAAAAATAATAATAATAATAATAATAATAACCGTCCACCCCATGTGGGTGGAGGTTTTTGGTCCAATCAAAAGCCTTGTCTTCTTAAGTTGACCACTTGATAAACCTCCATTCACAACACATGCATTTGTGTCTTGTTTTGAATCCTTTCAAGTGTATTCAAGCTTCAATATCTCTCTCTTCCTCTCTAATAAACTCACGGCAGCAGCAGCAGGAAAAAAGAGAGCTTGGTGAGCTTGTTTTGTGTTCATAAATCCTAGCAAAACAACTTGGTGTTGTCACAAATAGCTTGGGGTATCATACTCTTGAGGTCTTCTTCTTTGGAGGCTTGTCATTCATCCACCATCCCCTTCAACAACCCACTTGTTCTTCTAAAGGTAGAAGAAGGTACAATTTACATTTTGTGAGCATCTTGTTCTTGTAATTTTGATCCTTGGCTTTGGGTTTTAGTTTTAACATAATGGTATGTTCATTAACAAGTTTTAAAATCTAAGCTTCCGTTGCGTTTTCTTGTTAAATATGGTTAACTTGAACTTTGATAATCTTGTATAAAACCCAACAATATTATCATGTATTATACATCATTAGTAAAATCCAAAATGAATTCAAATATTCATAACTTAGTCATAATAGGAAAATAAAAAATAAAACAAGCTTATGATTAGTTCTTAAATAATCAATTATGGTTGGAAATGTTCCAAACATAATAAACAAAATATATATATGCAAATATCTAGTTCCATATTTACCCCTAACACCCGAGTCGTGTTAGAACCCCATGATATCGTACCCTTGAGAGGTGTCGACGAAAAGCATATTTAGCAAATCACTACACGAGTCGGATTTCGACATCCCAACATTCTCATTCTCAGGTGTCGGGTTACACCCAGGGGTAAAACCGTCATTTCCACCAAGCCATTCCTCGATGGACTCGAACGATGGAGGCTGATAAGTTAGAAAATCACTATGCGAGTCGGCCTTTGGCATCCCAACATTCTCATTCACTGGTGTCGGGTTACACCAAGGGGTGAGACCGTCATTTCCATCCAAAACAATACCACATAGTGAGTTGACTCCCAACACAGGATTCCTCTCACCCGAAGGTGCGGTCAACCCTGTGTCGGTCAACACAATCGGAGAAATATCCTCGACTAACTCATTTTGGTTGACTTCATTGACCCGAGCGGGTATTTCTGCCAAAGCTACAATATTAAGCATAGACATAGTTGTGTTGACCAACGCGGTATCCTTTGACTGCACGATACTCCAACCTTCTACAAGCCCATCATTTTTCGAAATATCACCATGGGCCGAACTAGAACCATTATCGTTTAACGCATTTGAATCTTTAACTGATTCT
This sequence comes from Bidens hawaiensis, assembly GCF_021521415.1. Lineage (NCBI taxonomy): Eukaryota > Viridiplantae > Streptophyta > Magnoliopsida > Asterales > Asteraceae > Bidens > Bidens hawaiensis. The sequence goes on along the minus strand of NW_027496922.1, from coordinate 88,442 downwards.
TTTGACGCCTGTTGGCTAAGTAAGTTAAGTCGTGTATCGTTATACATCAACTTTTCATAATGTTGATTTAGCACCCCTGGTTCACATAGTAGATAATGCTCCCTACGCGCGTCAATAAGGTTACGTAAGGGCTCTATATATACAATTTAAAAGTACACATACATACATGTTTCGACTTGCTTCTTCATTAGTAAAATCATAAATCTCTTCCCAAACCGTGTGTTTTCTAGGTTCCGAATTGGTCTCTCCGAAGAATTTTGGTTTTTTATTAAGCTATAAATTAAAAATTACCATATCAATAAACAACAACAACAACAATAATAATAATAATAGGGTATACAACACGTTCATTTAAGAACTAATAATATGTTTAGAAATAGCATAATAAATTAGGGGTGTGCTAGAAACCGGAAAAACCGATCCGAAACAAAAAAACCGAAAAATCCAAACTGAATAAACCGAACCGTAACAAAAACGATGGTTTGGGTTACGTTTTTGTAAAAACTGAACTAACGGTTCGGTTTTGGTTTTGCATATAATAAAAAACGATAAAACCGAACCGGATTCCTAAATTTTTGTTCTTTTATATTTTATATTAAGTAATTTATAAGAATTTAATAAACATGTAACTCAAATATTTTTGGTCATATATATAATAGTCAATTATTTTACAATTAACAAAATATTTGTACCTAAATTCATTATTTTTTGCCAGCTTTTTTTTCGGCCTAAAATTTTCAAGCTCAAATGGCAGTAACTGAAAAAACCGAAACCAAACCGAAAAACCGGAACCGAAAAAAACCAAAACCGAACAGTTTTAATTTTTAAAACTCTGAAAACCAAAGTTATGGTTTTCGATTTGGTTTTAGCTGGAAAAACGAATCGAACCGCATCACGCACACCCCTATAATAAATATATAAATGGAAGAAGGTGAATAGTGAATACCACAATAGACAAGGTGCCAGGCCCATTAACTGGACAGTGGGCCTTGAGGCCCACGATATTTTCCCATTCGAATTCTATTTTTTTCTTAAGTCCGCCGTAAAGAACTTCCCATACAATCTTATGCTGTCCAAAGTAAAATTTTGCAACTAAATTGTCCGCTTTATTCGACTTATACTGCCACAAACAACACGTTAAAAGTTAAAAGTTAAAAGTTTTAACTGGTTTTTATAGTTCTAGATTCGGTAACAGGTTTTAACCCGAACCAGTTTGATATTTTTTTAATGACCCGTTACTTGGCCCGACTTGGCCCACCTAAACTTTTATGTCCAAATTCTCAACATCTTTTTCATAATTTCAAATTTGATCATAGCTAGTTTCGACCCAAACAAATTTGACATATTTTTTAAAAAATGACATGTTTTGAGCCTACCCATTCTGACAAGGGTGAAGGTTTCTTAGGGTCCAGGGGGCCCCGCCCCCCTGTTTTTTTACGTAGAAGTGTGAATTTTCCCGTTTTCGTCCGAAATTATTTATACATAGTGTAAATTTAGTTGTTTTCGTCCGGAAATTTTTGTACACAGTGTAAAATTTAGCCGTTTTCGACCGAAATTTTCTATACGTAGTGTAAAATTTAACCGTTTTCCGCCCGAATTTTTTTATACGTAGTGTAAAATTTAGCTGTTTTTGGCCGAAATTTTGAGTCCGGCCCCCTTCGTTTGTGAAGTTTTGTATACATTTGAGCCCCCCCCCCCCCCCCCCCGGTGTCTTAGTCTAAGCTTCGCCACTGCAGCATTCTGACCAGCTACTTTCCTGAACCAGCCCATCCATACTTTTCTGTCCAATGTTTCAACTTTTTTTTTTATATATTTATATAATTTCAAATTTGGTCACAATATTTGACCCTTGACCCGTACCCATTCTAACCCGCTCAGCTACGCAAAACAATATGCAAAGTATAAAAGAACGTGTACCTCCCATTTCCCAATTCTTAAAAGTAGAGGTCGAAAATGGGATGCCTTTTTATCAGCAGGGCCCGAGGCTCGGGCTCTTGGCTTTCGTTTCTTCTTGCTTTGCTCAGTACTGGCTGCACAAAGATGTGCTTTATATATCTCCAATTCTGATGGAGTCTTCTTTAGCTTTAAGCCCAAAGGACCGGGCTCGTTAAGCGGATGGTTTGAGTCCGAGGACTCATTGCTCCACTGCAAATATTAAATCAAAAGATATAACTACACTTATAGCATTTATAACGGGTCAGTTTGGGTCAACTCAAGTTATACAACGGGTCAACTTTAGTCTAAACTCTAAACGGGTCAAATTGAGTCGCTATTATAAAATTTACTAACACAATTTTGATACTTTTTATTGAACTAAGATAAAGATCTTTTTCAAGGTGAACCCGTTATGACCCGAACTAAATTGATAATTTTCGTGAAATAGCGGTTTTAACCTGAACCCATTTTGGCCCAAACCCAACTATGTGAGATACCAAAAAAAATAATATATAATAATAATAATAATAATAATAATAATAATAATAATAATAATAATAATAATAATAATAATAAATAAATAAAATCCAAGTTTTTAGATTTTAAGTACTACATCAGAAACCTAATTAATGATAAAAAAAAAGAAAAAAAATTCAAATAGTTGGGTTTTGAATTAAAAATCAAAGAAACATTAATTGGATATAATAATAATAACAATAAACCCTAGTACTCTTTATCATTCCGAGAAACAATATACACAGTAATATAAATTGCTGAACAAAAACATAAACAAAAACCTCATTAGTTTCTTGTAAAACCGATGATTTATGACGTTTACGAAGCGGTGAATCCAGCAAGATTGTATGCATTTGGAACATAATGATATTAAACTCTTTGAATAGTAAATTAGTAATGAAGAATAAGAAAGAACAAGCTAGCTGGCCTTCTTAAATAAACAGGAAAATAAATAGAAAAACAAGCAGAATGATGACATAAATATAAGCTGGTATACTGAAATTACAAAAATGCCCTTGTTTATTTTGTGCAAATCTAGCGTTGTATAGTTTATTTTCTGTAAATGAGACAAGGTTGTATCATTTCCTATTTTGTAAATATTTTGTAACCCTATTCATAATATTTTAGAACAGTTTCCTATAATATAATATAATTAATTAATTTCTTAACCTTTTAATCTGGTAACCCTCGGGTTTCTTAAGTTACACAAAGAACCTTATGACACGAACATGTATCCTAACAAACCGAACTAATACCAACTGAGATTATGTTGCAACGCACATGTTTAAAGCAATATATTCGTCACCACGAGAACACTTATGACTCTACTTTATACATTTGATTTCAATTAATAAATCATATACTTTATAAATTTGTTTATTATTATATACTTTTATTAAGTCAAACCCGCTTGAATAATGTTATTTATCGTTTCAACTTAATTATTTTTATATGTGTAACATTCTTTAACTATTCGACTTATTTATTTTTTTCTATGTTTTACGTTCTAGTCTAATTTAACATTTTTAATTTGGCTAACATTCAAGTACCATTAAGTTACATAGTACGAACCGATATCATAACATACCGAACTGATACCAATCGAGTTTGAAGCAACTATATGTCTATTTATTACAATATTTGTCACCATGAGAACACTTATTCCATACAATACATATATTACATAATTAGTAATTAGCTAGACTTACACAAGACCATTTTCATATGACACGATACAAGTTACAACATAAGTCTAGCACATAAGATTATTTCCTGTCGCGACACCAAACTGCCTACAATAATCGGTATAGTACCTAACCCGAGAGTTCACAGCGCCTCGGTTCCCACCATCACATTCTATCTTGTTAACGGCTCGGATTGTGTCACCAAATCCGGTACCAGAAGCAAAGTCCCAATGAGCATTTTCCATCCAAAACCACAACGCGGTCTTAAATGAAACAATTGAGTCTGTGGCCACAATATCCGGGTTGTTAAGCCCATCGAACCCTAGGCTCTCACCCGCTGAACCATAGTTGTAGTTCCACGAGAGTTGAATCGGGCCTCTACCGTGGTAACTCTTCCTCGGGTTACATGGATAGTCGGTTTTCGACTTGTCACAATAGTCTTTTGAGTGACCATTAATCTCTTCTATGTAACACAAGTCTATGTATGCATGCATACATTCAAAATCAAAAGTAAAATGTTATTGTATGTATATTATTATACTTGTGTTGTATTCATTTTAATAAATGTGTATATAGGACCATAGAAGTATTTTGGTCCTTTGGATTCGGGGTGCAAATTGTCAATGAGTCGAGCCACTTTTGAGCTACTCGAGTTCAGTTAGTTAAAAAAATTGAATAAAGTCGCGTTTAAACAAGTTTGCGGTTTTTATTAATGTTTGTTTAATAAACAAGCTCAAGCCCAGCTCGAACTGGCTCTCGGGCCTAAAAGAGCTTTTTATTTGTATAATTTTTATTTAATGTATTTATGTAATAACTATTATTATGTATATTAATATGATAAAAATATATACATACTGTATATTATATTATATACAAAATTTATAACCATGACTATATGAGAAAATAGTTATAAAATACACATCAAAAAATTTAAATAGTTGGTAATTAATAAACGAGCCGAGCTCAAGCTTTAAAGTTATAAATTTAAATGAGCCAATCTCAAGTTCAAACCCTCTTAAATTCTAGCTATCTGAGCTCAAGCCCAAACAAGCTCAAGCTCGGGCTCGGCTCGGCTCAATTTGAAAATGGTATAAATGTGCTGTCCTGTATTGCTCAATGACTCGTTTGTGGATTTTTAGATTTTTGAAAAGCTTACCTATTTGTATTGGGCCCAAGTTATATATAACTGGTTCGGGCTTATTAGGCCCATTGTTAGGCCCAATTATAGGCTTCCTTTAGGGGATTAGTCCATAAGTCCTTTAGACCAAATCTTCGTTATAATCCCACGTTATAAGTACCAAACGATTACAATAACAACAAGCATGTTAAGATAAATATATGACTCAGTAACTTACGTCCTGTCTCATGAGTAACATGAGCAAAGAAAGCCGCAATTTCACGCTTTGAATCCGCAACCGAACCAGATCTACCAAAATGTTGGTAGTCTCTAATGACTTTAAGAAACACCTCTCGTGTGTAAAAACCTCTTCCGGGACAATTGCTTGCAGCCCCGGAAAAAATTTGGTTAAAAAACGCTTGTGTCACAATACCAGAGACATCAACATTATTTTGAGGGGCCGGTAGAGAACATGGGCCGCCTCGACAATCTCTTCCACAATGAGCATCATCAGTGCCACAGTAACCGTACTTGCTACAACACAAGCCCCTAGCACAGTTACACTTCTGAGATGTAACTGGCTCGGAAAGGAGTGTTCCCGTCAGGAACACTCCAAGGAATACCAGGGTTGAGAGCTTTGTTTTCATTTTTTTTTTTTTGATTAATTAAAGGGTGAAAAGGAATATTTATAAGGTGAAAGTCTACTACAAAGTCTCCCACTACGTACAATAGTACATTTAAAAGGTGGTGCAAAGCAGGTATATAGAGTTACATTGGTTGGTATTTGTTTACTGATTTATAAGTAAAAATAAATAAATTTCACTGCCTCCCAAACAAAATGAACCAAGTGTATATCATGCCAATAGATTAAACTAACATACGGACCCTTTGATTAAAGCCATAACTTTCCTCCACCTTAATTGGTCATAGTTTTTTTAATAGTGTTTGGAACTACCCTCAAGTATTCCATAAATGAGATTTTAACTGTTCATAAAAATTTTGACACTCCCGGCACGACTCACTCAGGAACATCATCAATGGGAAAACCCCATTGAGTCAGATTTTAAAACTTAAGGGACTGTTTGGTTCATTCAGATCTGAATAAGCCTCTGTCTTATTCAACAACAAGAGTCTAACTAATTCATACCTAATTTTAACTATTCAGAGACTGAAGTCCGAATGAATCAGATGTTTCCATCTGAATGGTTCCATTCAGATATAAACAAACAGCATTTAAGACCATAAAGATCTCAAATCTCAGTCGTCGATCACCTCCAAACCTTTATTGGTCCTCGCTATAAATATAGTTTTATTCATAGGGCATACTTATGAAAAAAAGTGAAATATATATTTTGTACCGTGTTAATGCAGGGCTAGAATTAGAAGTAACTATCCATGGGTTTGTTAAGTAACTTGTTAAAGTTATTACTTGAGAGTTAAGATAAATAGTACATATGTGTTTTAACCTTAGAAGTGTAGGACGCCATCAGGATATCACACATTACACATGCAGTATGACAAGGGGTATATGGCTTTATTCGTCGTTATAATAATTACGCATTGTAATTACATATGATAGTTACGCACTTTAGTTGAGATATAAAATGAACGTGTTAGATGTTGTAACGTATAATTTCTTGTTACTTTAGGTTGAATCAACTCAAAACCGTCTATTTTTTACAAATCGTTACAATTTTTTTTTGTTATTTTACTAGCCACAGGAAACAGCCTTATGCATAAAGAGTAGGGTAAGGTGACGTACATCAGATCGCGACGCAATCCGACTCCTTCCTAGATCTTGCGCAAATATTATACAGCGCGCTTCAAAAAAACTATTAAACTACACTAGTCTTATGAATGTTTTACCACCCACTTAGACTTTAATGACCATGTTAATGGCTATCACTTGAAATTTGAATTTGTCAAAAGTCACCACCAATTGGTGGTAGAAGAAGACTATACCTTTAAACTAGTCAAAAGACTATTAATCTTAAGTCATCCACTCAATAATTTGACTTTTTAAGTCCACATATTTGTTATAAGTCATCCACCCAATAATTTGACCTTTTAAGTCTACATATTTTCTATTATAGAACTTGATGTGTATATAGTTTGATGAACTACATTAATCTTAATTTAGTTTTCATGTACTTGTGTTCTTTGTAAACTTTTAAGAGAATAACATATATGCATAAAAATCATACAAGCTAACGGTAACCTCTAAATCCCCCATAAGAATACATGCCCGTCACTTATAACTTGACACTAGTAGAAATAATGCATTTAATGACATGCGCGCTATGACATGCGATGATTTATGACCTGCAAATGTGCGTGTCATTGAAAATATGTCATATATTTTAAAATTTATAAGATTTACGACACTTATTTTTGTGTGTCATCGATTTAGTGTCGTGAAAAAAAGTTGCAATTAAAAAAAAGAGCACGTCATCTACCAATAAAATCTATAAACCTGCCCAATTTTCAAAATCGCGCCTAGGTTATTCTAAAATTTAAACCTTGAATCAGCACAACCACTTTACCTCCCTGTATAACCTCCTCCATCATTTGGTTCCAGGTAATCACGCTTTCTTCCTTCTTCATCTTCATCTCCCGCTATTAGGGTTTCATTCTAATTAGGGTTTTTTTATAATCTTATAGATCTTTTCGACTATTGTTGCAGGTTATAATTAAGGCCGACTGCAATTGAAATTAGGATAATTACTAAGGTACTACGATTGTTATTATAAGCTCTTGGTTGTTTCACTTTTTTTTTTTGTTGTATTAGGTCTTTATTGGGTTTGATTTGGGGCTGGGTCTCTTGCAAATATAGTTAAAGATAACTTATCTACTGCATAATTTTTTTGATTTGTTTAGTTAGGGTTCTGCATTTCGATCTTAACCAAGAGGGTTTAGGGTTGCAATTGGATTACGTGTGTTCTGATATGTTAAGGTGTATTTGTATACATTTGGATGCACAATTAAAAATATATGGCTTGATTTTGAATCACCTTTATAACCCATTTGAAAGAAAACGTTACTAAATATTATTTTATCAGTGTTCACTTTTAAGATTTTGTGATTTGGATTTGTATGGGAATCATGTGCCTCTTGCATATGTAGGGATAATTATTAATAGCTATAATTACAAATAATAAGTTGAAAATAAAATAAGTAAAACGATAACACTTTTTTTTATATTTATACATCAAATGAAGGAGTAAAGTATAAAATCAGGTTTAACACAGTTGGAATCCGCGTATGCGACAAACGTCTTTGTCAATCCAATGTTCCCAACAATTCAAGAGCATGTCAACAGGTATTGTGTTCCAAATACAATACATAAACGAAAGATTAACCTTTTATGGAATCCTCGCTGATATTTTATTTTTTGAATCCTCAATTTCATACATACGAATATTGTTTTCAGGTTAAACGAGTGTGTTTATGTCAACGTGCAAATACAAGTTTCATGTTCATGCTCGTGTGTTGTAGCTGGCCTTAGGTGTTTTCATAGTAAGGCCTCCAATAATATACTATGCAGGAGTCATCAAAGAAGATACGCAGGTTCATCTACAGTTGTATCTTTGTTAAATTCAGCGGTCATCTGTTGCGGTTTTCTGTAAAATAGGCATATATTTTGGTGTTTAACTTGGTAGCTTTGTTCTTGGTATATTTGTTTTGTTTAGTGTCAACTCCTTGGTGAATTATTTTGCTCGGTTGGGCTGCACATGTGGCAACTGAGTGTAGTGTTGGCGATTTGAAATAATTTCATAATGGATAAACCTAGCACAAGTGACCAGTTAGATTTTGAGTTTGGTTATCCCATGTGCAACAGCAAATGAGGGTTGTAGCATTAGAAAGCGCTACATCTTCCACAACAACACTTACAGAAGAATATGCCATGCTTTTGATGTACCATTTTCACCTTGCACTAAATTTTGAGCAGAAGAAAAGCTTGGTGCCTACTATTAATCACTAAGGTAAGTTGTTCTTTTTATTATAATATATTACAATTTGTTTTATTTTCACTAAAACATGATAAAGCCAAAAGTTATAATATTGTTTGTTTTGAATTTAGATTGAGCTGACACCTAAGTTTGCTTTTTTAAAAACCACAATATACGTTTTTAGTTTCAGTTATATTACCCATGTATATATTTAAGTTGGTTTGGTCAAAACCACAATAATGTTTTGCTTATTCGAGCTTGCTACTGCAGTGGTTTTAGGAAGATGGTAAAGAGTCTCAAGGATATTGTAAACAGGGATTAATAAGGCGAATACAATGTGGTATTGCTTGAATGTTAGATTTTTAGGTATAAACTTTGACTTTTGCTTCATCTTCTTTAACTGCCATGACCTTATTAAAATAAAGAATTTAATGTTTGCCATGAGTACTAACATTTTCTTTGTTTACTTTTCTTCTCAGGTTGTGGGAGGCAAAGATGAATACGCGGATGCGGATATTGACGGAGTTCGCGAAAAATGGTCAAGTTTTGCCGCATAGGTTGTTTTCTGGTGATATATTGTATTGACAAACAATATTTGTATTAACTTGAGTATATTTGTAATATTTGACTAAAGATGCTAATTTATGAAATGGATAATTTTGCTATTATGTATTTTATTTGTATTATGAGAATTTAATTGTAATTAATGTAAAATTAGTAATTATGCAAGAAAAAAAGTACATTAAAAAACTATATGATGACACGCAATGTATGTCATACATGTATGTCATAAACATATGTCATAAATGTGTGTCATCAAACATGACACGCACATGCATGTCATATTCAATTTATGACTGGGCCATCAACGACGCGCATTTGCGTGTCATATGTACCCTTTAATGACACGCATTGTATGTCGTTAAAGGCATTTTTTCTAGTAGTGTGACGACGAGCGAAAACATAGAATAAACTAAGATGCAATTCTTAAGAAAAAAAAGTGAGAGCATATTTATTATGTAAACCATTTACACGAGGTACCACCCTGTACCGGTGTATATATAATCCTAAATTAGACATGTACACCAAATTAACGAATTTACATGTAATTAAATGTTGAAATTAAAGACTTAAATAGACGTGTAAATTAAGGTTACATGTGATTTATGCATGTCACACTGATAAGGAAATACTTCAAAACGACTAAAAAATAAGGGAAATCGACGAATGTGGAGCTCCTAGAGAGGGTGATAGTTGGGTCAAACTGCGTATAACGTTTATCACATGAATGGGCTTGTGGAAACCCTTATACGCTGCTTGTGGACCATGTAACTCTAGTCGTATACCAAGTAATATTTGTTAAAAGGTTTAGTCATTTGTATCATGTTTCTCTCTGTCCAGCTGGTCCTATGCTAATTCTTAAATCAGCTTCTAAATAGACATCACACGACATTAAACCGCCGAATCATTACTTTGAATAGTTTCACCAGTGAATTTTATCATTACCAAAAAATTCGTATTTAGATAGTGATATTTGTGTTTCATTAAGTAATACTTTTATAGCATACATGTCACAATGAGATACATAGCAAACTATTTTCAAGCAAAGTTATATGATATATATTACAAAATGTAACTTATGATTAATGAATATTAACTTAGCTCTTCTTGTGTTACCACGAGTCATTTACTGCAAAGTTTCAGTTTAAGCTCTTAACACTATAAATAGTTGGGAAAAGATCCAAATACGTGACTGTGATTAATTTTTTTTTTCAATATGTTGATATTAATTCTATAAAACAACGTCGTTACTGGTGTCAGTATTATCACTATCGGTATTTATTTTATAATTCTGATCAATGTACATAAAACACGTATCGGTATCCTTTTGGGCATATTACGACTTTATTTTCTTGGATGAGCAAGGCAAGTTCCGTGTAATCAAACTTGTAAATAAACTTTTTGATTATGTAATACACATCAGTATTTTTCACTACCGGTGTTAAAGCGGTAACTCACAACGTTATGTTTATAACTTTTATTTGATTAGGTTAACTTACACTCTTGTAACCATTATTTTATGCCAATACCGAATTCTCATTGTAACTAAAAGTCTTAAAAACCAACATTAACACCTAAGGTTCGTCCCAGCTTGAACACCAAACTGCTTACAATAACCCGTGTAGTATGCGACACGAGAGCTTACAGCGGCTTGGTTCTTACCGTTGCATTCATTTCCATTAACAACCTTAATCGTAGCTCCAAACCCTTTACCCGAAGCAAAATCCCAATGAACATTTTCCATCCAAAACCACAAGGCGGTCTTGAACGAAACCACTGGGTCTCTAGCCACAATATCCGGGTTGTTAAGCCCATCGAACCCTAGGCTCTTTCCGGCTTCACCATAGTTGTAGTTCCACGCGAGTTGAATCGGGCCTCTCCCGTAGTAACTCTTCTTAGGGTTGCATGGATATTGGGTCTTGGTCTTGTCACAATAGTTTCTTGAATGACCATTTTTTTCTTCTATGTAACATAAGTCTGTGTATGCATAGATAAAATAATATAATGTCAAAAAAATCAAACTAGTAATGCATATTTATTAACTTATATATGTTTAATAAAAATTGTTATTATTTTTTAAGGAGTTAGGGTTGTTAGAAATAGCACATGTAACATACAAATATATTTTTTTTTACTATATCCATTACGATAAATTTTATTACAGAAAATGTAAAACCAAACCAAACTATTTAATTTTTATCATCCATACTTTATATCTTTTAAAGTTTCAAACTTACATAAACATGTGTATATTTATGAAAATAAAAAAAAAAACCTAGCTTTACACTTATATGTTTCATTGTTGGTAGTTTCAGAATCCATGTCATAATTAATTCGGTGAATTTGAGAGACCAATATTGACAAGTAGGTCGTAGTTGGTTATGTTTCCTAATTAAAATATGTTTGGCTAGCAAGTTAGGTTATTCTGTAAAAATCGAGTTATGGTTAGACACTAGAACACATGAGATGCAACCGAGTTAGCCAGTTAGGGTTGAAAGCACAAGTTATGCGTGATAGGGTTTTTAAGTCATATTTTCTCGAGAGTAATGCAATATTAATTTTGTATGCGTTCGTGTATCGGTTATGTACATAAACAAAATTTGCCTTTTGAAAGACGAATAAAAATTGCTAACCTATCATTTCTATATTAAAATTAATTATAACAACGAAAAGTTAAATAATTTCAAAGGTAAGAAATTAAGTTCATTACTTACGTCCTGTCTCATGAGTAACATGAGCAAAGAAAGCTGCGATTTCACGCTTCGAGTCCGCAATCGAACCAGATCTACCAAAATGCGGGTAGTTCTTGATACCTCTAAGAAACGCATCTCGTGTGTAAAAACGTCTTCCGGGACAATTTCTAGCAGTCCTGCCAATAATCGCGTTAAAAAAGGAAACGGTCACTATACTAGCGACGTTGGCATTATTATTTGGAGCGGGCAAAGAACACGGCCCCCCTCGACAGTCTTTTCCGCAATAAGCACTAGAAGTGCCACAATAACCATACTTGCTACAACACATGTTTGGAGCACATTTACACTTTTGGGATGTAACTGGCTCAAGAAAGAGTCCCACAAGTAACATCCCACTAAATAGAAGAGTTGATAGGTTTGGTTTCATTTTGTTGTGTGGGTTTGAAGGTAGACATTTGGACATTGAGAGGTGTATTATTTATAAGGTGAAAGTCTCCCATTATGCACATTTTTTTATTTTTTATTTTATGGGTTGGAAATGATATATATATAGAACATTTGATAGAAAGATTTCATACAATACTAAGTTATTCATATGTTTTATGACGTTATAAAAAACAATTCATTTAAGGCATGTTATGCTTGCTGTATGCACATATATTGTATATGTGCACATATTTGTATATATAACCGTGAGGGGGGGGGGGTGTAAAGTGAAATTACACTAACTTCGACGTTATTTTACTAATTTCGTGAAAATAACGTTAAAAGTGACGGAAGATTAATCATGCATCATGTAGTGGCATTGATGGCCGAAAGACAAGGGTACATGCACCAATCGATCAGTGTCCATATGGTTGAGTGCTATGTGACTTATGTCCAAGGCTTGATGTAAAACTACTATCGAGTCGGTTGGGGGGGGGTCTCACCAGAAGCGCCCTCTCTATTCCTACAGGGTAAAGGTAAGGTTATCTACATCTTACCCTCCGCAGACCCTATCATAACTTTGCTATTGATGGGATTACGAAGTACGATGACGTGAACTTCAGTTAAGGACCTAAACGTAGCATACATTTACAGCAGTTAATATTTAGTGATTTATTTACTCATATTTAACTTAAAATGAATAATAATAAAATTTGGTTATTATACTTGTTGAATTTGCATGTTTTATTCATTGTTATCTTTTACTTCAAATTAATTTAAACAGTATAATCACTAAATAGTAACTAGGATTCGTATGTTTTATTCAGCTTACTTTATTTTGAATAAGTAACATTTTAAAAACAAAATCATAGCACATCTAATGAAATCCAATGATTTTAAAGGTAAAGAAAAGATTAAAATAACTTTAGTAAAACTTGAGAAACTTGTTTATTATCTTGTGTGTGAAGTTGTCATTTGAATGTAACTTATTTATATAATAAAAAATTACTGGCTATATCGTTTGGCCGAAACTAGGGCTGTTCAAAATGCTCGCCGCTCGTTCGTCGTTCGCTCAAACTGCTCAAAAAATGCTCGTTTGATTTCGGATCGGTTTGGAAGTGAGCCGTTATGCTCGGTTCGGTTTAAAAACAATCCAAGCACGAGCAAAGCCTCGCTCGGTTTGTTTTGCTCGAATTATTTTTTATTTATTAGTTTTATATATAAACTTAATGAATATATATATAAAAGTATAACATTTTTTAAAAGTTTTTAAAATTTAAATCTTTTTGTGTTGAATTCAAAGTTCAAATTCAAACCATAGGCGCTCGTTTTATATATGTTTTGTTGTTAACTTTGAGTTTTATACATTTTAAAGGTGAAACTTTAGACAATTTAGAGTTGAAAGTCTTGAATTAATGATATTTTGAAGCTTAAGAAATTTAAAATTGGAAACTTAATACGAAACCAAGCAAAACCAAGCCGAACCAAGCCGCTCGGTTTCAAATCGAATCAAGTTCAAGCATTAAGATATCGCTCGTTTCTTTAAATTCAATCTGCTTGGTTCGGCTCGCTTTCAAACCAAACCAAGTATGAGCATGTCCACGTTCGATTCGGTTCGGTTCGGTTCGTGAACAGCCCTAGCCAAAACCCACCTAGTAATATCCTTCTTATACTTTTTGAAAGACTTGACTTATATATAAGTCTACTTCTTGTGGGACTTCAACATGGGTGACAAAAGTGGTGCGATGTGGTAACAGGGTTTTAATACTGTATCAGGACCTTAAGGTCTCGGCTGTAAAGAGGTATCTGAAACAGGGGAGGCTCGGAGGGTGTACGAGCCGCAACATCGGCCGGGGCACATAAGGTTCGGGGGGCATAAACTTTTTTATACATATTACATATATATGTTTTTTGGTGTTAAAATAAGATTTATTGCAATGGTTAATAAGATAAATACATGCACAGAATGATTTCTGCTTATAATAAATCAGTCGATAAAAGTTTATCCATGTACATTAGCGAATAAAAATTTTCTGTTAAGGCCTACAGGCCATTTTATATTAGCTCGGCCGAGGTATTTAAATTCTCGGAGACGGCCCAGATATTAAATGTGATAACGGGGCTTTAACAATAAAATCGTGGGGCCCAAATGATTTTACAAGAAAATGGTGGGGCTTTAAACCACAACACGGTATTAAAGATGTGTGTTAGTTAAAGCCCCCGCTGCTTATACGGCAACAACGTGACGTTTTAACTTGACTTTTAAAGCCCGACTACAACGAATTATATTTTCTTGAATAAACATTCTAATAAGTCATTATTAACTCCACCAATTTTATGTTTTCTTCACAACCCACTGAAGACTTTAAAAACCCGTATACTGATGTCACAAATAAATGACCACTAAGTGGTGGACGACTTTTAATTAGTCTTTAAGTTAGCTAGTCACGGTCTATGTGTAATTGTGTATATTATTAAATAACATGTATTAACTTTCTCTTTTGTTTTTTTTATAGAAATTGAGGAATCAATAAACAAAATAAAATTAAAAGGAAAAATGGAAAGATGACTAGCGAAGATTAAACGAATGTTGACTTTCTTTGTACAAGTTACTTTTGTTTTAAACATTTTGTTATTTTTTTTTGAATACTTTGTATGTTTTGGTATTCTTTACTTGATTTTGAATGGATTTTATATTATGGTTGATTTGTTTCATTTTTAGTTTTGGTATTATGTTTTGGTTGCGATACTATGGTTTTGGTTGTGGTATTACGGTTTTGGCATTATAGATAATTGATTGTCAGTACCAAACCAAACCGGTACCTAGTTTAGTGAAGATTTTTTTTTTTTTACAAAATAAGAACAAAGGGGTACCAAAGCAAGTATCGTACCCAAAGTACATGTACTCGTACCGGTACCGGTACTCGACCCGTACCATAAAATTCGGGTACGGGTATGGGTACCAAGATTTACTGATTTTGGATACGGGTACTTTCAAGATGGGTACAGGTTCAAGTACGGTCCCGATCTCATACCCAGAGATGTTCAACAAAACCGGTTCCTGGAACCGAACCGGTGGACCCGAACCGGACCCGAACCGGTTCCTACCCGTTTTTTGTAGGAACCGGACCCTATCTGATTCAACCCGATGATCCGTGACCGGTTCTTGCATTTCTGAGTGGGGGCGGGTAGGAACCGGAACCGGTTCCTAACCGGTTCTAGCCGTTGGATCGAATATAGCCGTTGGAAATCGTTTTTTTTGGCCGTTTTTTTGACCGTTGGGGTCAAAAATAGCCGTTGGATCGAACAGGAACCGGGTAAGGAACCGGTAAGAATCGGTTAGATAGGTTAGGGGTCCGAGGGTGGGAGAACCGGTTCGGTTCCCTAACCGGTTCGAGCCTGGAACCGGTTTAAAAGGGGGTTTTGAATATAGGAACCGGTTAGGAACCGGTTCCGGTTCCTAGTCCCAAACCGTTTTGAACATGCCTACTCATACCTATGTGGTGCCCGGGCTTGAACTTATGGATAACCAGTTTTTGCCTTTTTTGGTAATATTCGTTTCAGCCCATTTGTTATTTTCATTGGTGAACAGGTTAGCCCATTTGTCCTTTGTGGTCTCAAGAAAATGGGCTGGACCCTATACAATGAAATTTTGGAAACCAGCAAAGCCCAACTAAGTGGTTATAATTTCTTTTTTTTTTCTTTTAAGGTGATTTTTCTTTTAATTTTTTTCGTTGTTGCTGTTGTTGTTATTATTATTATTATTAAGTTTAAAAAATACAACAGTTGCTATGCTACACTTAAATGAAGTCAATAGAAACATGTTTTAAAACGTATGTTAGGTTAGAGTACTTAATATTTTATTATACAAACATTAACTTCCTATACAATTATTTAACAACCATAGTATATTACAACGTAATAATTAATAATTTTGATAGATTTTTTCTTTCTTTTTTTTAATTTTATTTTTATTTTGCATTACCTTTATAATTTTCAAATTGGTATCACAAACTTTTTAATATATGATTCTAAATTATTTCATTATATTTTAATATAGTCCCAATTCAACCCACATCATTTTCTTGAAACCAAATAATTGGATGAAAGGTTCAAAGTCTTTGGTAATCATCTTGGCTTGGTCAAGTCCTTTTGGCGTGCTTGGATTTTAGTGAAAGAATTTATCCTCAATAAAATCTTATAAATTTCATCATTACTTAAATCATAACCTAGCTTTCAAATTTTATTAACCTTACTTTGTTTAAGTGTTTTATGTTAAAGTCAATTTAGTTAATATTTAGAGTTAATTATGATTATTCATAAGCTTCAAAGAAACGACAAAACTCTCATTACAGTCTATATACGACGTGTTGTTTATGACACTATGAGGTTTTCGATTCTTGTCATTTCAGTTTTTGAGATTAAGTTAGTTTGTATATATGGTTAACAATTTTATATGAATTGACAAAAGTAAAATTTTGTTTTGAAAATATAACTAACCACCAAGAACCAAGTACACTAAGAACTTGTACTTAAAAAAATAAATTATATTTGTACTCTTAGAGTTAACAACAGAAAAAAAAACAATGTTAATGTTAAGAACTTATGAAAAGAAATTAAAAACAGGGTAATAATTGTAATTAACTTTAATATTTATAATCATTATCTTAATTGCATTTTTTTTATTTTATCAAGATCAACAAAATCCATCAGAAACATAACAATGAACAACCATTATTGATGATGCAAGAAGACATGCAAGTTGCATATAAAGACATGGGACTATCAAATATATATTAGGGTAATATTATATCTTTCTACTTGTAATAATTTATGGGACTATCAAATGGGACTATATTTTAGTTTGTAATACATATGGGACTATCAAATATATATTAGGGTAATATTATATCTTTCTACTTGTAATAATTTAAGCCCTTAAAAGAACCTATTAGTTCGTGTTTATAAAAGCACTTGCTTTAGAATTCATGTAATAGACGGAATGATATAAATAATAAAAATGTAAATAAATTTAAGTAATAAGTACAAAATGTATGTATAAAAAATGTATTGCATCTATACAAGTATCTTTAATGTTTCTAGATTAAAACTCGTGTATTATATGGGATGGAAAAATGAAAATATCAATACATAACATTTTTTATATCTTCATGTTCACATTCAAGAAATAAAATGATCAAGAGTGAACCTACAATCCCCTTCTACTAAGTTGTTTGATACTATGTCATTATTTTTATTATCACACTTGTAATTTAAATGCAAGTGGTCTTTAAAATTTAATATCCCTAAAATACTAATTCTAAAATATAATAATCAATTCAACGCAATCATTTTTTCTTTATCTGAGTTCTTCTTAAATATTCAATGCTAAAAATCTTGCAAGAAACATAAATTTTGTAAATAAGCCTTAACACATAAAATCATGAAAACACCCAAAATATCTTTTGTTATATCCGAATCACCAACAAAGCATGACCACTTAGGTACGTCGTAAACGTACATCCATTGGTAAAGAGCCACCCATACCAACGATTGCATATACCCGGCCCACCATCAATTTTAATGAAAACCGACTGTCGAGGAGTCCGAAACCTACTACGGTAAAACTCAGTCTCGCTAATATAGAAAATAATATAAGTTGTATTGGTGATCACGCTTCACACTAAGAAAATGAAGTGTCACTTTCATCTATTCTTTTCAGTTTTCACCTAAGGACTTATCTATAAGTTATGTCACGTAAATAATAAATAAATAAATAATAATGTTATCTTTTTAAAAGTAGTGGACACAATATATGTGTTGTCTATCATCAAATAGTTTGGCTAAATATAAATTTTATCATAGCCTTAAAAATATCAAATAAAAATCACAAATGTCATAATCGCCCCTTGGTTGTTTACTTGTTTTAGGTGTAAATAAAAAACCCAATAATTAAATCATAATCAAACAAAAAAATCAAATAATAAAATAACGTCACATATTAAGAAGTTGATGTTCCGGTTATGATACTATTCGTATTTGATTATACATATATGAATACCCGGATTAACCTAACCTATATTAAAACCAACATTTATATAATTTATTGTTATAAATAATATATAATGTTTGGAAAATGTATTATAATTTTTAAATTTAACAATATAGTAGTCGTTTTTATAAACTTAAATAATGGTTGCTATTTCATTAAAAAAAATTGATTTATCAATTGATATTAACTAGAGTCCATCTACGTATAAAGGCACTCGGTTAACTGATGATTAACAATAGTAATCGAATCATCTTTTTTAGTCAATTTATCAATTGATATTAACTAGAGTCCATCTACGTATAAAGGCACTCGGTTAACTGATGATTAACAATAGTAATCGAATCATCTTTTTTAATGACTAAAGTAACTAAACGCGCCAAATTTAAAAACCAAAACATCAATTATAAGGTATGTTTATGTGAATATAAACCATATAATTTGATATAAACCCAAAAAAGATATATATTTTTAATAAATAAAGTTTTTGTGGTACATTTGGAAAAAAAAAGTTATTGAAGGGCAATGACATAATTTCGTCCCCACTTAACCACTCCAATGGTCCCAAAACTTTACAAACCTCAAGATGAAATTGAAAATATTAATAAGTAGTAATAATTTTGATGGGCTTTATGCATCATTGATATTGAGATATTGCCCATAATCATGCCATGTTGGTCCTACGCAACGACCCACAAGTTTCAACAAATAATTCAATGTTTAAACAAGTGGTCTAAGGGTATAAGTACTCGGGCGATAACCCAATAAATGGGTGATATTCAACCCAACAGCCCCCCCCCCCCTCTCCTGGGCCGATATGTGGGGCGACAAGCGGGGAGGGCAACGAGTTTTTATCGCCGGCGTGTGTTGTATGTTTATTATTATATTAAATGTGTGTGTTAAATATATACACACACATATATAAAGACTACAACAACATTACATCCCTAAAACAAAAACTCTTCATTTGTTGACTAGGCGTCAAATGATACAAATCGCCTCATTTTTGTTGCCCCCCACTACACATAGCTTAAGGATAGAGGGTTGTAACCCTAAAGATACCTAAAGTATAAAGTATACTAAGTCTCGATCAATTCTGAACTTTCATCTCATTTTTGCCCTAAACTATCCTAAAGAATTTAATTTTTAATAATTTGATCACAATAAAATAAAACTTTTATTAAAATTAATTACATTCAAACTAAAAAAACAAAGATAAACATAAAAAAACTAATCTAAAAATCACAAGGCAAACCGTACTTTTCTGACATTTCACGTTTACGCTTAAGAATTAATTCCAACAGTATACCGGTCAAATCTTCGTGTGACTCCCATACGCCTTCATGTCGTTGTCAAACTCTAGTCGCGCCACCGTCTCACGTTGCTTCTCAATTAAGCGCAAAGTTTCATCTCCTTGTTTCCATCTCATTTCCATGACCACCTTGTGTTGTTCGCTCCTCATCGATGTGTAGGAATCAAGTGTGTCAACGAAAATAGTTTTTGATGAATCGGATTTTTTTTCTTTGTTTTTAGGGCTGGTCTTGAAAGCGAGGGATCATCATTGATGTCCAACATATGAGCACTGAATCCTTGTTGGATGAACTTAGGGTGTAGGTGCCGACTTCGGATGACCGTTTTATTTTGTCGGAGCGAGTATCAGGCAATTCACCTATCAATGGGACTTGAAGCCATTTAGGATGCCTTCTCATAACCTCCCATGCTTCGACACGTTTAAATTCACCCTTATATTATTATGTTTTTGAATTCATTCATAGCATTTTGCATTACTTGAAGATCATTACACACACTCTTTCTCACAAGATCCTATATAGTTAAAAAGTAAGAATTAATACAATAGTAATAAACAAATAAACATAACTAGTATACTTAAAAAAAAGTTTACCGCTTGTTGCCATAATCCGTTAAAATATGTAACCTTTGTAAGTATTGGAGTCTACTTTAAGAGCCAGTCTTGACATTTGACAACCTTTGATAGTTCTAGATTTCTCACGCATGAAGTTGTGAAGTTACCTAGCTGAGTTTAAAGAATCATGTATGGTAATGTTATAACTACAAGATTTACAATGTAGTTTCTAAAATATTCGGTTTTATAATTTAAAAGGAGCTAGCGATGCTAAATATATAATTCAATTATGTAACTAATGAACTATTATAGAAAAAAATATATTATGGTGTTATTACAAACTATTTAGTTCTTAACTAATTTAAAATCATACACACAAATGATTTTTTTAATCAATTTTTCTTAAATAATTGTTTTTTCTCTTTTTATAAATGACGAGCATTCAAACCCTCACGACTCACGGTGTTTAAAGACAATCAAATACCAATGGACCACCTAGTAAGGGTATATTGTACTAATGTACTTTAGAAGGACTATGCCAATTTAACGAGAATAAAGTAAACATGTTAAATTATTCATCTATTTTTTATATAGACTAGTTAAATGATAAAGTAATATTTGTATTAAAGTTTTGACGTTTTCAATGAAGTTTAAGACTATGATAGCTTGTACAGTATTCTTTTCCGTTTTTAATGGAAAAGAAGCTTTTCCCTAAAATAACATATTGCAAAAGTTTTATTTATGCAAAAAGGAATACATTTTTTTCTCTTAAAGTAATTAAAATTCTCATACTTTATATTAATTTTAAAATTTGACATTTTAGTCCTTTTTCATCATATCTTACAACTTTTTATCAACTTATTATTTCAATTTAATTCATTTACCAAAAAATATAAACAAACGTACACAGTAGAATCTTACTTATAGCATATCTATTAGTAGGGTATGCATGTATGAAAAATGTGAAACGAGAGCAAATCTTTCCTCTATGGCTCTATCTAGTGTGATAGAGATGTTGTTGTGACATGTGCTCGTTAGTTTGTGAATGTATCAATTTGATGACGAGTTGTACATTTTGAACGATTAATAGCTTTAGCATATACGTAAGAACACCTTTAATGTGATAGTTTGGTCATTATAAACTAGTTGGCATCTAGGTAGAGGAAAGAGAGAAGACAGCGTGAAATTTATTTGGAAATTTGGGCGTTGGCCAGTGTAGAATATGACGGAAAGAAAAAATAGAGAACATTCGACCCATCGCTCATTAATAATCCAAACTACTTAAATTAAACAAGGGATTTCATATTTGTATTGTACACTCAAAGTGTTGAACCCTAAATTGCATATCAACTATCTCTTGAATCAAATTACATTGTTTATATTTATGCTATTACATCATATTGAATTAACCATAATTTGAACCCAAAATGTCATTTATTTGTAGTATGTATATGGTATATAGTTGCAAAATAGAAAAGGGGACCCAAGTAGTAAATTACAATGACTAAAGTTTTGGTGTGGTGTGGGGGAAAGAGTGAGACAAAGACAAAACCCATCATATATCAAAAACTTTATGTCATCATCATCAACTCTTTATTTGAAAACTCATCCAAACTAAAACTATAAAATAATCATAATATATATATATATATATATATATATATATATATCTTTTTCGGCGTAAGTTGGTATATGCTATCCTAGACTTTGATTAATCTAGTGAATTTTAAATGGGCGGATTATTGTCATTGACCTATTAATCTAATGACATGAGGATGATTGTTAAGACTTGAAATGTCTCATATTCGAAACCTGACTTATGAGTGTTTTTCTATAGTGATGGATCTCCTTCTTGATGATGCTCTTGAAAGAGTGAAACCTAGAACGTCAGAATCTACATGGATAATTGACATCATGTATTAGAAAGACATACTCAGGTATTGAAACACGGATTATTATTAATTAGTATTCTTGACCCTATGATAAGTCAATTCAAGGGTCCAAAAATTGTTTCCTCATAGTGTGGTCATCAAAACAGTTTTGTTTGTTATAAAATGTTGGGTATTTAGAGAAAAAAGGTACTTATTGGTTAATTAATTCAAAAGGGTATCCACTAGCACAACTTTATTTTTAATAAAGGTTGCATTGGTAGTCTATTGTCAAGAAGAGAATGTCCTTATATTCCACGGATAACTATATATATAATAGGTTCAAATTGATAAAACAAATTGTGTAGTTTAAGACTATGTATGACATGATATTATCATTAAGTATATAAGCTTATCGATTCCTACCTTTACAAGTAGCACTGCTCAAGTAATTGATTGTTCAAATCCCGTTTGATATATGTTCGGCTTATAAGCCAGTTGAGCTTGAACCAACATTATATATGTAGGTAACTTCAATCATGTGGGATCATCAATGTTACTTATTTTTTGTTACCTAATTGGCTAATTGCCATTGCAATAATAGATGTATATAGCTTTAAATGGAAAAAGACATTTATTAAACTCACCATGAGCTAAACAAACATCAAATCAACTTGAATCGGTAAGAGAAAAAAATTCATAATGCTAGTTGAAATAACTCAATTAGACACTTATACATAGGTGTGTACATATGTCATAATATAAAAGTAGGTAGGTATGTATATATGTAGGTAGATAAGCCCGAGATCTAGTAAGAACCTAATTTTAAAATACATTGATTTGAATTCGACTTGTATAAGTCAATACATTCACAAAGTTTACGTTTAGTATATCTTATTGAAGCATGCTGGTGCATACAAACATAAGCATAAGTATATGTTACTTATTTTAATAATGTTAAAAGTATAAACACATAGATCAAATGCTATAGTAAGATAACTATATGTTCCATGAATGACTAAAAGTCTAAAACCAAATGGATGATAAAAAGTTAGATAGAAAGAGTGCTAACCTAATAAAACTCTTAAAAAAGTATTAGATAAAGTAATTATAAAAGGTTTCTTAACCGTAAAACAAGACATGAGAGTTGTCTATGAAGCCATTCTCATTACTAAAATATATAATAGAGAATAATTAAGAGTTGAAGTTAGGTGATTTAGTTGAATTACTTGCTTACATACAATTGCTTTTTGGTTGATCAAAAGTACACGAAAATAAGATATTAATGGCAGGAGAGACTTTCTTTTTGTTTTTTTTTCATAAATAAATAGTCACAATAGTTAATTATATATTCTTTTTATGACGTCTCTGGTTTTTGTTTTCTTGTGTGACAAAAAAATATCTACTATAAAAACAAGAACATGGTACACGTTCCATTATTATATTAGTGGCCATATATTTTTAAAAAAATATATAAAAAAAGTTGAAAATTGGGATAATTTTATGATACTCAACTTACTTTGTCTTTTTGTTTATAAATGGTTTTGTTTAACCAGTCCATGTTTATAAAATTAGCAACAACTCCTCTATTTAGATGATCAAATTAACACTATATGATGGGGAACTCATACGGGATTTAACCTCCCATTCTCTCCCATATCTAACCCATACACACTCCCACATCTCTTTAAGAAGTATAATGTTGGGTCTCCCATGAAGTGGTTGGGTTCCATTCTTCATGATGACGGAATAACGTTAAGTCTTCGGATAAAAATCTTTACTTTAGACCGAGATGATGTGACAACACTAAGAGGGTTGTCTGTAGCTCAAACCCGACTGGAATCAGAAACACTGAGGGCATAACAAGCCTACAACTCATGCCATCTTTCCTTATACACCTTTGTGCGTTTTGGGTTCATAACACTTATTGCTTCAAAATTAGTGATCCTTGTATTATGATCAGTTTCGATCTCATTGATTAATCAGACGTTGTGCAAAGGGTTTCATGGCGAATCATTACGATAAAATGAAGCAACATATGTAGAATCACCTAACAAGATTGCATTGCTCGGTGAGTTATCAATGATTTCAAGGAACTAAAGAATTGTATCCGAATCATAACACGATTGTTTAACAACATGATGTACAAAAGAAAACGAGTGATGCTTATTTAAATTTAACGAAAATTTTTATTTAACTAATATGGCTAACTTAACATCATAATTAGGTGAATATTAATATTCAAATCACTATAAAGCAAATGGTGAATGGAGAATTGCATATCATATTTAAGGTATTGTTGAATCAAAAACGAATACTATAAACAATAAAACAGATAAAAGTATTGAGTTTCCTGGTAACCTACCATTGAGAAAACTTAAGTTTCATATGAACACACATTAGAGTTTCGCCAAATGCATCTAATGCAAATTTGAGTTAACATTCATGATGAGTCTCATCACATGTGTCTCACGCCATTCAAAGGCACTATTGGCTTTAAATGCACACATTTAAGTTCATATGTGAACTCATAACAAATCCCATTTACTAAGTTTTGTGTACATATGCACATAGATCTCTTCTTGCATCAATAACTAACCTATATATAAACACCAAACATTTCAATAGTCACAAAAGGTAAAACAAGATAACATGTTAAACCAAACAACATAGCGGTCTGCTAACCAATCTTATTAGCGCATACTCGCATATTCACCTCGAGACTTTGCCCTACCGTGCATAACGGTCGTGGACGTGGTTGTTTTATTATTATTTATGTTTTTTGAATGGGCAATCATTCAAATGAGCTACTGACTAAATTTACCACATCATAATACACTTGTATTTCAATCCGGATCTGTGAACACTCACACAAAAACACGACAGTGTAGTGAAATAAAACTCGTTCAATTCAAGTATCCAACTAGTAAAACAAAACCCGTTCAATTCAAGTAAAACCTGACAATATGTTAAAACTTCAAGGGGTAATGTGTAACTTAAACCAAGATAATTATGCCTTCATTATCCTATAAAAACAATCCACGTGTCCAATCCTACTGACACAAAAACCCACACATCTCAAATGCCTATGTAGCACGTGACCCACCCTCAAATTATTGGATAACCCATGCCACGTCAACATTCATTTGTCTTATTATCCACGTCACCACACTACTCTTGTATATATAAACACTCAACTTATTCCATTATTTTCACTCACCCCATAATTAATTTTTTTTATAAAAATATTAACCACCATCTTATTACTTATATCAGTTATTATTATCAGTTTATCACCACCATTAAACACTACCGGAAAATGAATATTCCGGCAACAAAGTTCTACTCCTCCAACCGCCTTCCGAATAACCGAGTCTCCGTTCATCGCCGTCACATTCTCCACGAAAAACACTGATCGGGTTTGCTGTCCAAAAGGGGTTTGACTTGTGACTTGTGACACCGTTTGTTGTCTGTTTACCGAGAGTTTATTAATACAAAAGAAAAAAAAC
Source organism: Bidens hawaiensis (assembly GCF_021521415.1). Taxonomy (NCBI): domain Eukaryota; kingdom Viridiplantae; phylum Streptophyta; class Magnoliopsida; order Asterales; family Asteraceae; genus Bidens; species Bidens hawaiensis. Next base: position 62,770 of record NW_027496922.1, on the reverse strand, counting down.
ATTTAGTGAATCTTTGTACGCAGTCTGTTGTTTACCAAAAGTTTTGATATTAATACCGACTACGCAGTCTGTTGCCCGTTTACCGTAAGTTTTGATATTAATATTGACTACGGTTAGGAAACAAAATTTATGCATTTCCAGATGAAGATTCAACCGATCGATATCAATAATACGATTAATGAAGAATCGGTTAACCTCGAGTCAACGGTGAAGCCGGTTGTGAAGTCACGGTTTAAGAGGCTTTTTGACAGGCAGTTTCCTAGTGTTTTGAAGAATAATTCGGAGAAGGTGAATGTGAATGTTGGAGGAGAAGTTAAGGATGTCGAATTCGAGCCGAGCTCGGTTTGTTTGGCGAAAATGGTGCAGAATTTTATTGAAGATGCTCCTGAGAAGCCGAAATGTGGCCGGAATAGAAGTAATTGTTTTAATGGAAATGTTAATGATATTTCGGATGACGAATTCGATCACTCGGCTGCTGGATTCTTCGGAGATTCGTCCGAATCACTCAAGGTAAATCGTTTGTAATAGAAGTTTTCGTTTATTTAATCGAAAGTCGGTTTGAAGTTGTAGATCTTGATCGCTTGTTAGTCTCGCAAAACTGATTCTCACACAAGAGGTTGGTCACACATGTGACGAGACTAGCAGTGTTCAGTTTTACCAACCAAAAGTTACTTGCCATTGGCATAACAAATTATCTAAAACTGAACACTGTTAGTCTCGCAAAACTGCTAGTAAATTCTAATAATCAAAATGAACGTAGTTAGTCTAGCAAAACTCGCAAAACTATGAGATTTCTCTCGCAAGAGATTGGTCACACGTGTGACGAGACTAACAATGTTCAGTTTTGCATATTAGAAGTTACTAGCCGTTGACCAAACATATCATCTAAAACCAAACATTACCAGTCTCGCAAAACTGCTAGTAACTTTTGATCTATAAAACTGAACATCGTTAATCTCACAAAACTAATTCTCACGCAAGAGGTTAGTCAGTAACCAACCTCTTGCATGAGACTAAGAGTGTTCGGTTTTACAGATCAAAAGTTACTTATCCAACTATTCAGTTAGTTTGATTTTCACCTAACGAAACGTAAATTCGTTAATAATTCGCAGAACCTAACTGCCTGCGCGAGCATTACCCAACGAAACCTCTTAGCGGACACATCGAAAATCGTCGAAAACCACAAAACCTGGAAGCGAAAAGACGAACTAATCAAAGCCGTTGCGGAACAGCTGCTGTCATTAGGTTATAATTCATCAATCTGCCAATCACACTGGGAGAAATCACCATTATATCCAGCAGGCGAATACGAATACATCGACGTGATAACCGAAAGCAATGAACGAGCACTAGTCGACGTTGACTTCCGATCCGAGTTCGAGATCGCAAGACCTACCGCGAACTACAAAGCAATCCTTCACTCGTTACCGTACATATTCGTCGGTGAATCCGATCGATTACAGCAGATATTATTAATCGTAACCGAAGCAGCAAAACTTAGCTTGAAGAAGAGAGGTATGCATGTGCCTCCATGGCGGAAGTACGAGTACATGAGATCTAAATGGCTGTCGTCACACGTCAGGATGACGTCATCGTTGAATTCTGTTACACCGCCTACGCCGCCGCCGACGCCGGAGGTGGAGTCGCCGGAGAGAAAGTCCGATGACGGTTGTGAAACGCCGGTGGCCGGAAAGTGGGAGCCGCCGGCGGTGAAACCGAGGAGTAAGTTAGTGGTGACTGGATTGGCTTCTTTGTTTAGAGAGAAATAAAAAAATTTTGGAATTATTTACTTTTTTTTTTTTTACTTTTCTTTTTTTTTACTAAGTTACAGAGTGAAAAAAGAAAAGTTTTTATATAGTTTTTATAATATATATAAAAATCAATGCATGTATTATAAAGAAAATTTTGTTTTTTTTTTCGTATTTATTTTATGTCTTTGAGATATTTAATCGATATCTGTAGGTCGTATAGATGTAAGATGGTATCAAAGGCGTTGACGAAAACCTAAACGAGTAATATAGTGTGTATACGAGTGATTAGTGAAGGTGAAAAAACTATATGTTCTAGATGAGGTTTGTAAGGCCTATACGAGACATATGGTTCATCTACGATTCCATGAAGTACTATAGGAGTTATATAGAGACTATGCGATGTGTATAGTTCTTTTGTGATGAACTTTATGCCTCTCATACAGTACGAGATGCTCGAGCTTATAAGAGTTAAATAGGATTATTAAATTGCAGGTCTGACACTTTCGTATTATTGTTGTGCACGCATGTCTATTTGGCTTGTATATGTCCTAACAAACATTATGAGTTGCTGTCGATACATAAAATCCCTCAATTTATTGGTTAAAATTCTCTGTAATTTCTTTGAACGACTAGCAAACACACACTTGCCTAGGTATTCTGAACGCGATGAAATGATGTCAAAGGTCACCGCCAACTGACCCAACCTCAACCTACAGAGCCTTTAAACGCCTCTAAGTTATCTCCAGTTTTGGGACCCGAAGGGCCACTGATGGTAAAACCTAGACACCCTCAAATCAAGTCGAAGATCACAAAGATCCGATCTTCCTTCATTGAGCACCCCTCCCCCCGCGCACAAATGTTGTCCGTAGAAATCAAACCCGAGTCTTCATGAAAGAACCGAGACTTGTTGATTTATTACAATTATTTTAAATACTTGGTGATAAACATGACTTGATTTGCACAATGGGCCCTTGCAATATATTAAAAATATATAATATAATTAATGTGGTTTTGGGAGAAGATGAAACGAGAAGTTGATAGATTGTATTAAAAAATATATATATGTTTTTGAAATAAGTTAAAGAGAAATCCAATGTACTCACTACTTAGTGGACCGAGTTGTGTTGTGCTCAGAAACCAAATAGTAATGTGAAAGTTCTCAGGTGATGGATGGAATAAGGCATTGTCAGTATTTTTTATTATTATTTTTTTCTATAAAGATTCCAAAAACCACACTGTTTTGAGGTTATTATAAAGTTACAAACCGTTTAAAAGGAAGCTATAGTCATCAATTTAGCCGTGCTTAGATTTAAAAGTTTTCGGTTTTAAGAGCACCTACAATGTGTATCAAAACAAAATTAATGTTCGTAGTTTATGTGGCATCGGCGGACTCAAGGGAAACGGATGTACCCCGTTGTAGGCCTGGAGTTCGACTGGGAGGTCTAGGACTTCAGACGGGCAAGCGGGCAGCTAAGGTGGGACCATTCTCTCACAAACAATATTATATGTTTATGTTTAATATTTTGTAATATGGTTTGTGGTGATTTGTTGTTATTGATGAAAATGGTGGTTATGGATAAAACCGATTGGTTTAATTTGTCACTTCCCGAACCGAAAATAGAGGTTCGATATAGACCCTTTTATCATAGCATGTCGAAGCGGACATGGCCGGCTCAACATTCTCGGAAACCTAAAACTAACTTAAATGTTGAGGCTTTTTTCTTTATCTTTATGCGTATAGCGTTAGAGAGTATATACAATAATTATAGAATATGGATGATATGTAGTGATAATTGATAGGAAGCAATTATCCTTAGCTTATGACACATCAATGAGTTTACTAATTCTAAAAACTTTACTTTCAAAATATCATAATACATAACTCCTATTTAAGATGGAAACCTTATAAAATTGGAGGCCTAAAGTCATGACCTCATTTAGCTTATTCACGAAACGGCCCTGAAAACAGATCGTAAACATCCTTAGTTTAAGTTATTTTAGTGTTGAACATTAATGGGTGAAAATACAGTCAAATATTTATACAAAATAAAGCCATAAATTATTGAAACTAGAGGCCTAGAGCACTATAACATGTTACGTATAATATAATGTTTCATGGGACGTTGACACAACACAGAAACATTGTCATTTTATTGCTTTTAACGACAGTTGTTTGAATAATAATCCTTAATATATATTTTAAGAAAATAAACTTTGTAGTTAGTTGTGAAAAACCTAATTGTCATATACTAAATTTTACTAAAATAACAGAAGCATACAAATGTAGTTGTTCTTGATAAACATTGTTTATTCTGACTAGGATAATTATTGGTGAAGCCTTGTATTTCCATATAAACAAATTGAAGGGGTATGCACCCGCTTTAACATCGAGCGGGGCGGGTCAACCCACAAGATATAGACAAGAGGCTTGAAATCAGGATGTCATGAAGACACAAAGCCAAAACCTATGCGCAAGCGCATGAAACATCTGCGCGTGGCGCATATCACATATGCACACAACACACACATTTAGTGTGAGAATAAAGAGAAGACCTTGCGCATCCCCGGGATAGGCGCATAAAGGCCGCACGTAAGCGACACACAACAAATGAGACAATAGTCTAATCCAAATCAGGATAAGGACAACCATGATTGTACTCATCAGACAACCTTCCAGAAGATATCTTTTAAGGAATAAAGAATGTGCTGATGTTGACAGCTGCCAATGAAGGGTGGACAACTCAGCAAAGCCCATGTGCCACCTCGTGATGGCACATGGGTTAGGTGAAATACCTTGGTCAGAGAATAATCAATGAAAAAGCACCAGGTGTCCTAAGTACACGTGGCGCGAAGCAATAGGAAGAGGCCAAAAAGGCCCTAATTGGGTCTGAGCCCAATCATTGGAAACCCTAATACTATAAATACCACACCACCTCCACAGTTGGAGGCAGGCAAGAAAATATATTCTAAGTTCTTTACTCATTTTCACATCCTGATTATCCTCTCCTACAATATCTGATTCTCACACCGGAGGGTTACCCCAAAGAGGACCCCTCTGTCCCTTTCTGAGGGGTAAGCTCACGGTGCTGTTCGTTTTGTAGATGGAAGAACTCGTGTCTCGGAAAACCATCGGTGATATAGCACACTCGTACCCGAGGAACGTTGATCGTATACAAGTAAGTCGATACACGCTTCTTCATTGGCGCCATCACCTGTTACAACGGCAACAAAACCACTATTTCATCAATTTTCTCTCTGAAAATCTTCACCATGGTTTCCGGTGTTCGAAACAACGATCAGGTTCTGGAGGATAATGAGCTTGAGGATGTTAATGAGGGACATCATGTTCTGAGGGCGCCGCGTGACACTGCGCGCACCACCAGTAACCATCTCTTCAACACAACACCTCATAGTCAAACTGAAACTCCCCCAGACGATCTCACGTTCCAAAATCTGACTGGTACAAAACAAAAAGGACCAATGGGCCCGGAAGTTGAAACCAATGACCCTAAAGAATGGCTCATAAACGAACAACGGCGTTTAATGGACAAATACAATGAGTTGGTAAAACACAAAAAGTTAGCCGATTTAACACAAAGGCTCGCATTTGATAAACAAACCATTCAGGGAACAACAAAAAAGACGTGCGCGCTGGAAGACGGTCATTCTGTTCAGACCGAACAAGCTGATATTAGTGATGAGGAAGAGGTGCACAGCATGAAGAAGACGCGAGATACTCATGCCGGAGGTTCACAGCTTCGCGCACACATGCACATAGCACCTGGAGCCAAAGCTGATATGGATTTATACACACCATACAACCCACAAGCGAAAGGGCAAGTGGACGTAACCACACCATATAAGCCAGCCATCTTGGTAAAACATTCAAAATTCGCTGAGCGCATTGTGAAGGCTCCCATTCAACACAAAACCAAGATGCCAAGTGGTTTAGGCAAGTACGATGGTACAACAGATCCAGATGATTTCTTACAAGGTTTTTATAACACTGGAAACTTAGAAAGCTGGACGATGCCAACATGGTGTCACATGTTTGCTCGCTGCCTCACGGGTGCAGCGCGTGTCTGGTTCGAAAGCTTGCCGACAGGACAAATCGATGGGTTCGAAGAGCTATTGGAAAAGTTCCAGGCTCACTTTGTACAGCAGCGCAGACACACGCGCGACCCCGATGACATCATGCACTGCGTACCCAGGAATGATGAAACCATTGAAGACTACATAACTCGTTTCAATCAGGAATCTCTTGCAATTGGAGGCATCACTGAACAACTCTTGCGCGTGGCCTTTATACAAGGTGCGCGCAGTGATCAACTCCGCAGAGCTCTCGTGAGCAGAGAGGGCATGCCAACCACTTGGGCTAAGCTTATGGAAGCATCGCGAGTCTTCGCGCGAAATGAAAAACAAATTGCCCAAGACAGAGCAAGAGATAAAGGGCATCAAACAGAAGCACCACGCAACAATGAAAGGAGGGGCAAACAAAACTCCGTATGGTCCAGGTTGCAACAAACCAATTATTCTCCTGCAGAAAAGCAAGCGCAACAAAGTTCACCCCAACCCCAAAAAGACATTCTTAATCGCGGAGAAGGTGACAAGAAGGAAGGCGGCAGAGAGCCTAACAGACCTCTACCAAGAATATGGACTCCCCTCACCAAAACGCCCTCGCAAGTGTTAAGCACAGAGAATGTCCAGTTTAAAAACCCCAGGCCATTACTCCATAAGGGACCACCGAACAGTGGAAAATATTGTGAGTTTCACAAATCCACAGGGCACAACACCGATGCATGCCATCATTTGAAGGATGCGATCGAAAAAGATGTGAAATCAGGCAAGTTGGCTCACCTGGTAAAAAATCCAAGACCAGAGAACGAACAACCAGACGGAGCCTCAGCCAGTAAAAAATTCAAAAGAATCTATGTAGCTGAAGGAAGAAGGCAAGGGCAATGATCGAGGAAGAGAAGCGCGCAAATCCAAGGGGATTGGCGCGAGCAACAAGTAATTTTTCCAAGAATCAGAGGAGGCCCGTCTATCTGCAGTCCTATAGTCATCACTGCACACATCGCCCATTATGAGGTGTCAAGAGTCCTGGTGGACACCGGTAGTGAGTCAGACATCATGTATGAGCAATGTTTCAGGAAGTTGGATCCAGCAGACCAAGCAAGGCTCGAAGTTGTGAGTGCACCAATCTCGGGTGTCTCAAACGAAATTATTCACCCCCTAGGTCAGATACAATTCGAACTAACTATGGGGGATGAGAAGCACAAGCGAGCTGAAATTGTCAACTTCCTGGTCTTGCCCACCACTTCATGCCATAGTATGATCTTGGGTAGAGGAACGATTGCCCAATTCAACGCCATACCGTCACCAGCGCATGGCGCATTGGGGTTCCCAACACCAACAGGAGTAACATTTGTGTACCGAGATCATTTATGCGCAGCAATAAGTATACCTCGAGAGGGGAGAATGAAGCTTCCAGTGGCAAACAACGCGCCAGAGGAATGGATTCTCAACCCAAAATTCCCAGAACAAACAATCACAATCGGAGCTACGATATCAGATGACACAAGAGTGAGAATGAAAAGATTGCTCACAACGTATATGTCAGTCTTCGCGTGGCAACATTCTGATATGACTGGGGTTCCGCGAGACCTGGCGCAGCACTCTCTCAACACATTCAAGTCCGTGGAGCCAATTGCTCAAAAGAAAAGAGTCATGGGAGACGAGAAGACAGAGGCCATGAATGAGCAAGTAGAAGATCTACTGCGCGCGAATATCATTCGCCCAATACGATATCAAATATGGGTAGCCAATCCTGTGATGGTAAAGAAGAGCAATGGGTCATGGAGAATGTGCATTGATTTCAAGGACCTCAACAAGGCGTGTCCAAAAGATTGTTACCCCCTCCCAAACATTGACATGAAAGTGGACTCTGTGGTGCCATTTAAGCTCAAATGTTTACTGGATGCCTATAAGGGCTATCACCAAATTCAAATGGCACCACAGGATGAAGACAAGACTGCTTTCAGAACTGACAAGGGTGTTTTCTGTTACACAAAAATGCCCTTTGGTTTGAAGAATGTAGGAGCCACTTACCAAAGACTCATGGATGCAATTTTCAACGAGCAGATTGGAAAAAACTTAGAAGTCTACGTGGATGATTTGGTGATTAAAAGCAGGGAGGAAAAACAAATGCTCAAAGACATCGAAGAAACCCTTCGGCGCCTAAAGGAAGTAAACATGAAGCTCAACCCGAGCAAATGCACATTCGGCGTAGAAGAAGGGAAATTTCTCGGCGTAATGGTCTCCAAGGATGGTTTCAAGGTGAACCAAGAGAATGTGGAGGCTATCCTCGGCATGCCCTCACCATCCACCATAAAGGAAGTTTAAAAGTTGAATGGTAGATTGGTATCAATTAACAGGTTCCTAGCAAACCACGCAAGCAAATCTACCCCATTCATTAACACATTGAGAAATTGCTTAAAGAAAAGCCAATTCAAGTGGACGCCTGAGGCCGAGCAAGCTTTCGGTGAGATAACAGAATGTCTGATAAATCTGCCTGCGCTCACAGCTCCACTACCTGGTGAAACTTTAACGTTGTACCTGTCAGCAGGAGAGCGCGCCATTGGCGCAGTATTATTGGTGGATCGCAAGGGAATCCAAACACCAATTTATTATGTAAGTCGGGTGCTGACAGATCCTGAGACGCGCTACACCATCATAGAAAAGTTAGTTTTATCACTAACGCATGCGTCGCGCAAGCTTCACAGATATTTCAATGGTCATCCTATTGAAGTCCTGACTGATTACAACATCCAGCAAGTCTTGCGACGTCCCGCGCTCTCAGGAAGGCTGACAAAATGGGCGCTGGAATTAGGGGAGCACACGATCACCTATAAGCCTCGTCCAGCAATCAAGGGACAAGTCTTAGCTGATTTCATCGCAGAAATCCTTGAAGGAAAAGTAGAAGAGGCTCAGCGCGAAGTAGACCCTCCGCAAGACAATAATGAAGAAAACGTTTGGAGATTATTCACTGATGGAGCTTCAAACAACGAAGGGTCCGGCGCAGGCATCAAACTGGTGGATCTAGAAAATCATGAGTATACTTACGCAATCAGGTTGGATTTCAAGAGCACCAACAATGAAGCTGAGTATGAAGCCCTGCTGGCTGGTTTGCGCATCGCGCACAAGTTCGGAGTTAAAAAGCTAGAGGCTCATGTAGATTCATACCTGGTAGCAGCACAAGTCAATGGCCTTTATGATGCCAAGAAAAACACCATGCCTCTGTATCTAGAGCAGGCGAAGAAACTCACCGAACAATTTGACTTATTCAGAATCATACACATTCCGCGCAGTGAAAATAAGTCTGCTGACGCGCTAAGCAAGATGGCATCAACCAACTTCGATCATTTTGGCAAAGATGTCAGGGTGGAAGTAATGAGCAACCCGTCAGTGGGAGCGAAGTCTGTTCTTGTAATTCATACAACACCTTCATCATGGATAACTCCAATAATGGAATTCTTGAAGGAGGTAAAGGTACCAGACGATCGCGCACAGGCGAGGAAGATAAGACACAAGTCGAAGAACTACGAAATGCTCGATGGTACGTTATATCGACTCTCTTATCTTGGACCACTCATGAAATGCCTAGACGCTGAGGAAGCAAGCTATGTGATCAGAGAGATACACGAAGGAATCTGTGGAATACATGCTAGCTCGCGCATGGTGATCGCCAAGGCAATGAACGCAGGTTACTATTGGCCAGGCATGTACTTGGACGCGTTAAAAGAGATCCAAAAATGCAAAGCGTGTCAGAGATATGCGCCAAATACCATGCGGCCAAAGAACAACTTGATTCCGGTGACCTCTGCATGGCTTTTCCACAAGTGGGCGATCGATATTGTGGGTCCCTTACCACAAGCGCCAGGGCGAGTAAAGTTTTTGGTAGTGGCAGTAGACTATTTCACAAAATGGGTTGAAGCCAAGCCACTGGCAAAAATCACAGCCGAGGCAATGAAGCAATTTATATGGAGTCACATCGTATGTCGTTTTGGCCTGCCCATGGAAATTGTGAGCGACAATGCCAAACAATTCACTGACAGGAAGATATCCAGTTGGTTCAAGGAATTGCACATCAATCAGGTCTTCACTTCAGTATACCACCCTCAAGGGAATGGCCAAGTGGAACGCGCGAACCAAAGCTTGCTGAATGGACTGAAGAAAAGGTTAGTGGGAGAGTCCCATGCATGGGTCGAGGAGTTACCTAATGTCCTGTGGGCGCACAGGACATTAAGCAAAACCAGCAATGGCGAGTCCCCGTTCAGCCTAACCTATGGAACGGAGGCTATGATTCCAGCAGAGATTGGATGCCCATCCTATAGAGTGCTCATGATGAGTAAGACGGATAACGAGCAAGAAAGGAGGTTGGATCTCAATTTACTTGAGGGACGCAGAGAGGCGGCTATCATCAGTGAAGCCAAATACAAGAAAAAGCTAGAAAAATACTACAATCAGCGCGTGAAAGAATGTCATTTCAAGAAGAATGATTTTGTCCTTCGGAACAATGAAGCTAGTCGCGCAATACCCCCGGGAAAGATGTCTCCCAACTGGGAGGGACTTTATCAAGTCTCGGAAGAATTGGGAAAAGGCGCATACGCTTTAAAAGATTTAAATGGAAAGAAGATCCCGCACACATGGAACGCAGCACAACTTAGAAAATGTTTCATGTAAAAGTTGTCAAGTTTGTAATCAAGGCTTTTTAAGCCATTATGAATAATGATACGCTCTATTTTTTCTTAATATGCGTTCTATTACCTTTTGCATACATGTTTCACACTTCCCTTTATTAATTTTGAGCAATACGACAACATTGTATTGACATCAAACTAAAAATAAAACGAAGTAAAACATACATGCGCGAGCTTCAAGCTCAGACGCGTTAACGAGTCTTAACTCTAAAACGTCAGGGCCTTAGTCCAATAATATGAGCCTTAGCTCAAATTACTCATAGCATCCATCCTACGTATTGCGCAGCTGGACCATAAAAATACCTAAGCACAACTAAGGCAAAGCACATGCCAAAGCATAGTTGTTAAGGTCTCAGGTCGGGGCCGCGCATGGGATTATAATGGATATAGGCAGAGTAACACATACTGACACGTAAAGGCTAAAAAACTCATTCATAATTCCCTATAATAAATGCACGATAACGTTGCGCAAAAGAGGAATAATGAAATGCCAAGGCACGTGTCAGCATATTCAGAATATCGCAAAATAACTTCAAATATGACAACTGTTAAGGATTAAGTAAAAATAATTTCCTTACAACCTTGTTCAAGTTTCAATGTGTAAGCATACCTTATATTCAACAAGCACACACATGCAATATAAAGAGATGAATTGCGAATGCGAAAGATGCGAATAAGAGAAAAACAAAATTTCATTCCGAAACATAGAAGTTTACAAATTTACAAATGATGAGGTAAAAACTACAAACACAAAAAAAAAAAAAAAAAAAAAAACAAGAAGGGCTTTTCAAGTCTCTATGTTAATATCAGCCTCTTCATCTTCCTCATCATTATTTCCTCCCTCAGCATCTGGCGCAGCCCGCTCCTCGTCATCTCCAAACTTACCATAATCAAGCTGTTCGTCTTGAATATAGTCGTCTTCTGTCATGATAGCGTTAGGAGTAGGTCCTTTGGCCACGCCAGAGCCGCTGGCAGAGGTAGCGTTGCCCGCGCCATCATCATTGCCATCAGTCCCTTCACATTCATCAAGTAATTTCTTTAAAGCGCCAAGATCGGGCTCGTCAGCAAGCGCGGCTATCTGCAAGTCACAAGGAACAGTATAAGTACAAAAGATTATGAAAATAAGTTAAGTAAACTCATTAAGGTTAAAATACCTGCTCAAGGATGGGAATTGGAGTATTCAAGTACTTCTCCCCCACCTTAGCCATGTCAGCGCAGACAGCGTCGAGCTGATAAGGGTAGTCGGATGGATTCTTCTTTAGCATGCCATATTCATAACCATCCTTAAACCCCTCAGCTCGACCCACCAAGCGCGACGCCGCATTACAGTCCATCACAAGGGTCTGAAACTCGTCTGAGTATTTCATGGCATAAGCGCAACGAGTCACACCCTGTGAAATCAGCCATTGACGGTCCTGCGCGAGGGAAGAAACAGACGTCTCAAGAGCAGGGATTTGAGAGTTTAACAACTTAACAGTTTCCTTGGCTTGTTTTAGCTCTTCTTTGTCAGACGCTGCTGCCGCCAAGGCTTCATTCTTTTCCGCTCGCGCAGCATCGAGCTCTTTCTTCAGGCGCGCAACCTCACTCTCCAATAAAGATTTTTCAGTATTAACCTGCGCGATAGTTTGGTCATGCGCCTCCACTGCCAACTCCAGGTCACGCGCTCGACGCGCGTACTTGGCCGCATCTGCCTCTGCCACTTGCAGTTTCTCCCGCGCAGCTTGCAGCTCAAGCCCGCGCTTCACAAAAGCAGCGTTGGAACTTGCCCGGTTCTCGCTAAGTTCTGCTTGGAGTTTCTCAGCTTTCTCTCGGGCATCAGAAAGATTCCAAGCAGAAATCTCAGCCTCTTGCTTGGCCTCCGCAAGGGCATCGCGTACCTTTATATAATCATTGAGAAGCTCTTGGGAGGCAGCAAAAAACGCAGACCCAGCAAAAAGGTGGTCATTAAGCAAATCCACACGAGCGCGGTCCTCTTGAAACCTCCTTTCAGCTGGAGGAACAGAGTGAGCCCAAAAGTCTTCACATACACCCAAGGATTGGAATGAGCTCTCTTCAGTGATACTCCAGCTTGGGCGGTATATGTGATCGGCTCCCTACAAACACAAAGCAACGCAAAGAAACGTTTTAGTTATCTAAACACTAATTTGGAAGTCTGCACAGCGGAGCAAAATAAACTTATACCTGAGGAGAACCGGCAGAAAGATTAGCGCCAGCTGATGAGCTCCTACCTGCCCCATGAGAAAAAGGCTGCGCCACGAAATCTCGTGGCGCTATAGGGCTTACGCGGCCACCATCAGAATTTTCAAAATTAACCTCCTCATCATCCTCAATAACAGGTCTCTTCTCCTGCGACTTGGAAGAATCAAAAATAGTCTCACGAGGAGGTGAGGGAGGTCTTGACGCTGTTAGAGCAGCGCGAAAATAGTCTCCTGCTCCTTAGTAATCCCAATGAAGGGAGATTCAGTACTTGTTGGAGCAAGAGCAGAACTAACGGCGCCAGCGCCAGCAGTACCACCAGCAGCTTGTGTGCCAGCTATAATTCTTATGAAAAAACCAACAAGGAAAAATGATTCATGACTTGAACTAAAGGAAAAAATCAGACAATCAAAGCGCAATATATACCTTGGCGCACCGCAGTCCGCGAATTAAGCATCGCCATGAAGTCCATTTTCCCCCTTTTTGAGGGCAAAACAGAGGACTTCAAAACAATTTTCGGCATAGCCTGGGCACCTTGCTGCGCCTGAGGTTGAGCCACCAATGTTGCCGGCTCTACAAACATTTGAGTGAACAAAGCTTCATTAATAACTCCATTGGAATCACACTCATAAAACCACAAAATATAAACAAAGTATACCTGTTGGAGAAGACGAAACAGCAGGCGCAGCACTGCTTCCTTTGTCCGCCGCGCGCAGAGATGAGGTAGCAGCACCATACCTCGTGTGGACTGGAGGATTGCCCACACCTTGAGGCAAAGAAGACAAGGAAAACTTGGAAGTAAAACCCTTGGTTTTCTCAGGTTCCTTCACTTGAGTAGGAGGAAGATTCTGGGCAACAGAGGCATCATCTTTTTTCTGTTTTTTACTGGCCCCTGCGCCAGTTTTGCCTTTAGCCTTGCGCTTGAGTTTTTGCGCTTCAGCTTCTTCCTCCTCCCCCCCTCTTCCACAGGCTCCAACTCATAATTATCAAGCGCATCTACAATACGCGCAACAAAAATGTTAAAACCAAATTTGGTATTCTAAGGGCCTAAACACAAATACAAGGGCTTACCAGGCGCGTCGCTGTCAAAGCAAAATTCTAAGTCGACAGGGATGAACATATCATCGAAGCGATCAGGGAAAGCAACTTCCCCAGCATTCAGGGCGACAGAGCCACTTTCTGTATGCTCGTCATAGGCGGCGTGGATGTATTCCTTGCTTTCTGCATAAAACAAGACAAGTGATATCAGCAAAACGAATTATACTTGCTCAAAATTAATGCAATGAACAAACAACCCACCTGAGCCATCAACATGGATGACAGGCTCAGTGTCGCTGCCAGTCCACCTCTTGCTCATACCAACCCCCACCAACGCTTCCTCGCAAATATTCTTGGCGGGGGATGGTTCAGCAGTTAATTTTTTAACCCACGCGCCAGATGGATTCTTAAGAACGTCATCATCCGCGGGCGCGGAAGTAATCGCGCGCATGGTCATACGAATGGGAATAACACCAGCCTTGATATAAAAGAATTTTTCAGCCCAGTCATGAAGGCTTTTGAAGGTAACAGTGCAGCACTTAACCTTCTGACTGCGCGGTGTGAATGAGAACCAAGAATCTTGGATTTTCGGCTTATAAAAATATTGAAAGCGCCGAGGGGTGGGCTCCTCGCGCTGAGCTTTGCACATGAACTCAAAATGAGTCATGCGCACTAATCCACAGGGATGGACTTGAGTTATATGAATCCCGTAAAATCGGAGGAGCGCACCTATAAACCTCGTCATCGGAAGACGAAGATTACAGTGGGTGAAAAAGTGAGAATATAAAGGAGATATAGCCGGCGGGAGGATCCGCCGCCGTTTGCCCGGTCGCCGGGAGCAGACAACCATACTCAGGGAGAAAACCCTGAGAGGCGACGAGATTATCAAAATCAGGTTGTTTCAACTTGCAGGGAATCTCATCCCATCTCTTCACCGCCTTGTTCTTCCTTCCCTCCTCCGACGAGGCCTCGGCAACCCGAGTACCCTTGCCGGTTTTCTTCAAAGTCGACATAACCACTGATTTTACACGGCCTTTACTAGGGGAAATTGTGGTGTCTGGGTTATCAGACATACAATTGCGAATCGAACAATATGATTACTTTAAGCACGGAATTCAAGGACAAAGACGAAAGCTCTTAATCGGAATGTATATGATAGGCAAAAGCTCTGAAAATGACAGTGGAGATGAAGAAAAAACCGTTCAAAAGGTTTGGTTTTATAGGCCCAGGAGAGAGAGAGAGAAACAAGTAATAATCAGATCTACGCTCACGCGCCCCCACTCGCAGGCGTAGGTCAACATAAGCGCGACACGTGTTCCTGACACTGTATGAGGAGACGCGAAAAGCCACTGTAGAACCTCGAGCACACGAAAGGTCTGACACATAACGTCTCCATCTCTGATGCATGTCAACACCAACCAACCATGTGCATTGACGATTCGTTTTAACCAAAGGGATGGAATTTCGCGCAACGCGCGTACAAGAAAAGAAAAAGAAAAAACAAGCCCTATTGAAAAAGCAAACTATTAAGTCTAATATCTATCTTACCTCGCTCGCGCGAGACAAGACACACATTAGACTGGGGGGGCTTGAAGGGGTATGCACCCGCCTTAACATCGAGCGGGGCGGGTCAACCCACAAGATATAGACAAGAGGCTTGAAATCAGGATGTCATGAAGACACAAAGCCAAAACCTATGCGCAAGCGCATGAAACATCTGCGCGTGGCGCATATCACATATGCACACAACACACACATTTAGTGTGAGAATAAAGAGAAGACCTTGCGCATCCCCGGGATAGGCGCATAAAGGCCGCGCGTAAGCGACACACAACAAATGAGACAATAGTCTAATCCAAATCAGGATAAGGACAACCATGATTGTACTCATCAGACAACCTTCCAGAAGGTATCTTTTAAGGAATAAAGAATGTGCTGATATTGACAGCTGCCAATGAAGGGTGGACAACTCAGCAAAGCCCATGTGCCACCTCGTGATGGCACATGGGTCAGGTGAAATACCTTGGTCAGAGAATAATCAATGAAAAAGCACCAGGTGTCCTAAGTACACGTGGCGCGAAGCAATAGGAAGAAGCCAAAAAGACCCTAATTGGGTCTGAGCCCAATCATTGGAAACCCTAATACTATAAATACCACACCACCTCCACAGTTGGAGGCAGGCAAGAAAATATATTCTTAGTCCTTTACTCATTTTCACATCCTGATTATCCTCTCCTACAATATCTGATTCTCACACCGGAGGGTTACCCCAAAGAGGACCCCTCTGTCCCTTTCTGAGGGGTAAGCTCACGGTGCTGTTTGTTTTGTAGGTGGAAGAACTCGTGTCTCGGAAAACCATCGGTGATATAGCACACTCATACCCGAGGAACGTTGATCGTATACAAGTAAGTCGATACACGCTTCTTCACAAATAAACTATAAAAGTTGATCTTATCGCCACTTCTCATGACTCATCACACAGTACTATTAATAGTATCATTAAATATTGTAGAATTTATAAAATCTTAAGTACTTTATACTTGTCTATTTAATACTTAATAATTAGTTTAGTAGTGAAATTTTACTCTAGTAATCTTTCTAATAAATTAAATTAAATTAAATTAGGACCGTAAACAAGTCATGTTGAGCAATTTTGGGTTGAAGGCTAGCTTATCTATACAAGTCGAAATGTTTAGCTTGAACTCGGCTCGTAAAAGCTCAAGTCAACTCGTTTATACTGAAAATATTTTAGATTTTTGTATATGTATATATAAATTACAATCTAATATATAAAACAAAAAAAAAATAATTATTCTTAACATACACAAAAGACAAAAAATTTATAAACTTTAAAATTTTTAAGTGTACATATATAAAATTGTCTTTTGGTTCTAGTTTATAGTATTCATGTTAGTTTCTCTATCTCGATTTCTATAATTTACCCAAATATAATATTTCTTTAAATTTATCTTTAAATTTTATTTGACTTATCACTTCATGTTATCTATATCTATTTTTATCCCGCTCACAAACATATATTTTATTAATTTTTCTCTTTTTATACACTCACAAATATTTTCACTTTTTTAGAGATATATATGGGCATAGAGAATTGGCGTGAAGTGAATGCTCTTATGTATATCAAGATTTAGCTTTACCATAAACAAGTCAAACGAACGACACAACAAGCCAACAAGCGTGCAAGCCGCGAGCTTTTTATCTATATTTAGACACTCCTTGCTAAAAAGAAAATTCTTAAAAACTTATTTTTATTAGTTCATATCTTATGTTAAATGATTAATAATTAATTCACGGACTTTACTATTTGTCTAAAAGAACAAATTAAGAAATTAAACCGATGATCATAGGTCACTTTCAAACCAATATAATTTGTTTGTCGATTGTTTCATTTGATTACTAAATGTTATCGATCGACAAGATCTTTACCTTACCATATGTCGGGTTATCGAATTCCTAAACCTTTATATTAAATTATTATGGAACCGTCTTAGAACATGATTCGTGGCACATTCATATATTTATTGTATTGTATTTGTATGTACAATCTCAAAACAAAATATAAAGATTCTCAAGTACTTGTTGTTTTATTGCCTTTTATTGGGCGGTGGCTCTCGTGCAGTCTCGACTGCCATGCACGGTGGTATCGGAGCACTTGGATAATGTAATATTCTGTGTTTGGGTTAATGTAAATTTAACTTTACTTTGTTTTGACTACTTGTTTGCCTTGTCCCATGCATGATTATTATTATTATTTAACTACTCAAACGTGTGGTTAATTTGTATATTTGTATATATAATACTAGTTTTTATTCCCTGTATTACGGGGGTTGTTTTATATTATTTGTTTTTAATATTTATTTATTTTTTGAATTTTTATCTTTTTTATTGTATGAAAGTTAATAATATATTTATGGTTTGATGATAAATTGTTTCACAAATAAATGAGATATTATAACCCGGTTTAAAAGCTATATGGGTTCGATGAGACCAAAGACCCGTTTATTTTTTTTACTACAAATTGGTTTTGTAATTATAAATAATATATATATTTTTTTTAATAAATCATATATTAATTTTTAGTTTTTATCCCCCGTATTACGGGGGTTGTTTTATATTATTTGTTTTTAGTATTTATATATTTTTTGAATTTTAATTTTATTTATTGTATGTAAGTTAAGAATATACTTATGCTTTGATGATAAAAGGTTTCATAAATAAATGAGATGTTATAACTCAGTTTAAAAGTTATATGAGTTTGGTGAGACTCAAGACCCGTTTGTTCTTTTACCGTAAAATTGTTTTTTATTTATAATAATGTATTTTAAAAAAATCATATATTAATTTTTTATATATTCCTATTTTATAGGATTTTTACATCAAATATTTGGTGAGATTAGTTTTTAATTTAATGAGATGCTATAACCCGTTTAAGAAATATATGGGTTTGATAAGACCCATACCCATGAATTCGGGTCAAAGTTATGAGAAGTCTCCATTTAAAAATCAAGCAAATCTGGTGACTCCAAAAAAGGGGGGAACGACCACATCGCGACACCTAGGATTTTTGGGTTTTCGTTTATATATATTATAGATATAAGTAGGATGTTTTAATGTATAAATGTAGGGGTGCTAACATCTGAGCTACTACAGATTAGATCAATAGAAAACTCAAAATGAATTGAGTGTTTTCAAACTCTACTCGATCCGAGCCCCGCCTCAAACCTCTAGTATGGCTCGTTTAGTTGAGCTAAGCTCGAGCATTGTTTTACTTCTTTTCGGAATTTCACGTGTTAGTTTCATATTGTACATCCAAGCTTAATTTAGGCTTGATACATCCAAGCTTAATTTAGGCTAGTTCAAGGTTTATTCAAATATATAACAATAAAAAATGTATATAAATTGAATAATAAATAATAAACTAGTCAAGCCCAACTTTAAAAAAACAACTCACGAGCCAATTTCAAGCTCTCGTAAGTTAAAACAAGCCGAGTTCAACTTCGGGTTCAGCTCATTTACACCCCTGAAAAATAATAAGTTGATATAATAAATCAAATAATGTGAAGAGTATTATAGTCCTTCAACCATATTGAGCATGTCACGTCACGTCACGTCACGTCACATAACTTTGAAAAAAAATTTATCAGGACTAGTAAAATACAGTTTACAAATATTATAATGATTTTTAAAACTTCCCGTTTCTTAAATTTTCTTTTTTAAAATGCCAATATAATTAAAAACAAAAAAGGGACAACAAGCAAAAAATCAAGAAGCAAAAACATACTATAGAATACGACATACCCGATTACAAAACGTCCTATAATGGAAGATTGTTGAAGCTAAACTCGCACCATTTCTCTAGTCAAGGCTCGAAACCTTGTCACGATGTTTCACCCACAAGAAAGAAGGGGACTTGATATCGTTGACCATTTTGGGCATATGAAAAGACACATTATATTACGTCGTTTCTAGCTTTCTATATCATCCAACAAGTTGTTGCCGAGATGGATTCCACGCATAACATTAGTAACATTATTGGCATAACAAATCGAGTGCCGTGAGAACTAACAAAATAAGTCATTAGCAACATTACCACAAACCAATAAATTTATTATTATATTTTCTTTTTCAAAAGGAGACTTTCAAATGTTTATTATCACATGATATTATCATGAAACTATTTGCACATCAAGAAGAATTTAGGTTTCTTTTATTTACTTTGTCATTTTAAGCTTTATCAATATATATATATATATATATATATATTTTATCATAAATGGTTTAAATCCTTCTTTGTAAGATAGAAAGAGAAATAGAACTATACAAGTAGGGTAAACTAAAATGAAAATGACACCTATGGGATTGCTTGCTTTAAATTTATTTCTGTATTTATTTTTTTATAATTATAATATAATATAATTTTAAGCTTTCCCATTTAAAAAAATAATGAGAGTGGGTCCACTTCTTTCACAATGCAAATAATAAAAGCATTTCTCTAAAGTGTTTGAAGATAATAATGCCTTTGAAAGTAACCTGCTACCAACTCTCCTCTATTATATGTTTTCTTATAATACTTACCTATATATTTGATGACATAACCTATCAAACTAATAAATTATGTTTATAGGAGATTAAATATAATAAAAAATAAATTTCAATAATGCTAAGGGCTAATTAAGTGTCATTATTGTTTATTAAACTAACTTATCTTTTTATTTTATAGAAATTACTTAGATTTTAATATTATTTTACTATAAAATTCTTCATAGTTAAATAAAACAGAATACCCTTTCATAAACTTTCATTTTAGTTCACATATGAAAAAACACATATAATAAAAAATAAATAATTTTAAAACATAATTACTTTTTCCTTCTTTCTCAAACCCCCCTTTAACCAAATTCTCTTACTTCTTTTTAGAAATTAAATATATTTTAAAAAGTACTCTTTCTTTATGCCTTTTTCCACAATATCTATATAAATATAATAACTACTTAAATACATCTTTTAAATTGTCTTAAATATATCAATCAAACTCTTTTTCTATGTGACTTTTATTATGTGATGTTTTTCTCTTTATATAAATAATAAAATAAAAAATTATTCTATAAAAAATTACCCATGATACGTGTCTCTCTGTTACCAATTTTCCATCTATTATCACTAATGTCTACACCATTATCTATAAGATTAAGATAAGAGGATATGCCAATATGTCATCACCTTTTTATTTAACTTATCAACTAAGATTTTGAAACAACCTCTTAAATAATTATTTATTGACAAAGTAAAGTACCTTATAGTTGGTTGTGACTTTTAAGCCTAGTCCAGTCCTTGAATAATAGGTTGAACATGTTAACATATGACTTATAAATGAAGCTTGACTTAGACTAATAGGTTGAACATGTTAATACTTATAAGAGGCTTCTTTTGGGCTTTCATTGAACTCACATAGAGTTAAGGTGGACAAATTTGGCTTTTTCAGGAATTGGAATCGGGTAGGAACTGATTTAGAGTTTGGTAACAAAAGTCAAGAATCAGCCCAGGAAGGAACTGGTTTCTGGTATGGTCAGGTTTTTGATTGGTTTTGGCCAGGTAGTTATCAGGTTTTGGCCTAATTGGTTCCGGGCTTTGACCGGGTATAGTTGGGACCGGTTCCGACGGGTCCATGTCAGTTCCGGATCCAGGTATGGTTCCGGGGAAAAACTAGAACCTAGTTCGTATCTACGAGTCAGAAAATACCGGTCTGGTTCTGGTTCCGAGTTTATGCTCTAATAATAACTAACATAAATTTAAGGAGAAGGTTTATTATTTAATGAATGGTTAGTATGAAAATTACATTATTAAGTTTGTTTACTTGAGTATTGAAAATTTGTAAACCATCACTTTTTTGTAGCCCATCAAACTATCAAAGTATAAGTATTGACAATTTAAGGATTGCAACCCAAAACTTTTGGTTTCGGTCCAACCCGTTTGCCCAACTATCCTTATACCCAACCCGAATAACGGTGACCAAAGACTGTTTGCAACACCTAGTCCAAATGACCCAAGGCCAATAAGCAGAAGAGATTCTAAAAGCTTGAGCCGAAGTTGAGCCTTTAATAAAGCTCATTTAGTTATCGAGCCCAAGCTCAAGCCTTGTATTGGAAGATCTTTGTGGTTCGTCTTGTCTTAAAGAGCCTTGTGTATTTTTAAGTTTGACCCATTTTGGACATCATTGTATTAATTTCATACCACGGCCGAGCTAACGAGTTTTCGCTCGTTTAAGGTACTACATGAGCTTGGTTTAGGCTCATTTAAGGTTTCTCAAAATATATACATTAAAAATGTATATAGATTAATTAAGATAATAAATGAGCTGTTGGTGCATTTTGTGACCGTCGCTATGCAATTCTGATCAGCGGAAACGAAGTACGAAGTTAGAACAACTTCGCCATAGGCGAAGTTGTAACAACTTCGCCTTAGGCGAAGTTATAGCAACTTCGCCTACAGGCCCAAGCCCGTGAAGTTGTTTATATATATATATATATATATGTGTGTGTGTGTGTGTGTGTGTTTTGGTTAGGTTTGAGTATCCAGAAAGTTAGAGTTGTGTGTGATCAGTTTATTTGTCTAGAGAGAAACCGAGAGGGAGAGTCGTGTGGGACGGCCCGAGGCAGAGCTCACCTCGGGTCGGCCGTGTCTTTGTTTTCGTGTTTGGTATGTAACGAGTTATGATTATTATATGAAAGGATCTGCAGATTTGTTTATCCCATTCGTGTGTTTGTTCGTGTATGTGTTTGTGTGTAATTGTGTTCTTCGTCTTCTACACCATTAAACGAGTCTAGGAGGATTCCGCACTCCTAGACCTCGTGCGGATCTTGTATCGATCGGCGACGCCCCGGTGGGACTTACAAGTGGTATCAGAGCCTTAGGCTCTTATGCTATGGTTCGAGATCTGCGTTTTGGTGTTTCTGGCACGTTTCTGATGCGTTTTTGGCCGAACAGCCGCCGCAGGCGAAGTTATGGGGTTCAGGCGAAGTTGTCGCTTAAATTTTAGGGTTTAGGCCAAGATATAAGGTTAAGCGAAGTTATGGACATGCGAAGTTATGGACAAGCGAAGTTATGGACATGCGAAGTTAAGGAGGGGCGAAGTTGACTTTTAGGCGAAGTTGACCTTTAGGCGAAGTTGGCTTTTAGGCGAAGTTGACTTTAGGCGAAGTTAAAAAAAAAAGAGTTTTTGTCTGTATGGCCAGGTGTACGCGATTATTGTGAGACCGAAGACGTTGTTCCGTCAACGAGTGAAACTTGTTATCTCTTGGTCTTACGTGTGACAAATACATGTCAACTCTGGATATGGAGTTGAGGTTGTGAATGGGATATTGATTGAAACTGGATATTGACACATATTTGGGTGTTTGTGGGCAATGAAATTGTTGTTGTTCGAGGTTGACCAACTGAAGAAAGTCAAATTGAACTGAAGGTTTTCGTCATTACTGGATTGCGGTCAGAGCATATTATTTATGTTATTTTCAAGGCGTTCGAGAATTGGATCCTGAAACGTGATGCTTATTTATTAAAGTGAAAATTCTGGAACAAGTTGGATTTAATCGGGAATTAAAGTGTTTATGTTCTAGATCGTTATCCCTGGTGATTGAAGATGCTTCGGATTAATTAATGGTCATGTGTGTTAGATTCTGTCAAGGTGGTTTTGTGATGAAATTGATCACTTGATGTTGAGTAGTTGAAGATTAAACCTTATCGTATGCCGACGTGTTGGTGAAGTTAGAAGAACTTCACGTGTTGTGAAGTCAGAAGGACTTCACGTGATTGGTTGAGATGATCAATTAGGCACGGGGATGCATGCATTTCAAAGACCTCAATCATTATAGTCGGAGAAGCTTACACTGAAGGGGAGATCAGATATGGAAGACGCTGGGTGATTGGTAGATTTGTGAAGCTACAAGACAATTTCAGACACGGCTGGTTGAAGAGCAAACAGAAGATCATCAGTTAAGAGGGAGTCTGTTGGTGCATGTTTTGTAACAGATGATCTTTTGTGTTTGTTAGAATTGAGAGCAACGGTCAAAGGGAAGTCTGTTGGTGCATTTTGTGACCGTCACTATGCAATTCTGATCAGCGGAAATGAAGTACGAAGTTAGAACAACTTCGCCATAGGCGAAGTTGTAACAACTTCTGCCATAGGCGAAGTTAGAACAACTTCGCATTAGGAGAAGTTATAGCAACTTCGCCTACAGGCCCAAGCCCGTGAAGTTGTTTATATATATATATATATATATATATATATATATATATGTGTGTGTGTTTTGGTTAGGTTTGAGTATCCAGAAAGTTAGAGTTGTGTGTGATCAGTTTAATTGTCTAGAGAGAAACCGAGAGGGAGAGTCGTGTGGGACGGCCCGAGGTAGAGCTCACCTCGGGTCGGCCGTGTCTTTGTTTTCTTGTTTGGTATGTAACGAGTTATGATTATTATATGAAAGGATCTGCAGATGTGTTTATCCCATTCGTGTGTTTGTTCGTGTATGTGTTTGTGTGTAATTGTGTTCTTCGTCTTCTACACCATTAAACGAGTCTAGGAGGATTCCGCACTCCTAGACCTCGTGCGGATCTCGTATCGATCGGCGACGCCCCGGTGGGACTTACATGAGCTAAGTCCGACTTTGAAAAAAAGACTCATGAGCCGAGCTCGAGCTATAGAAAAAGAATTCCAAACGAGCTGAGCTCGATCTCTTGAAGCTAAAATGGGCCAAGCTCATCCCTAGTTCCACTATGTTTCCGAGTGTATTATTTATTTATTTTTTTACTAGCTTTAGACACAAGATGATTTAACATTATAAAGTTACAAAAAGTAAAGCGAATAGTTACAAAACGTATATTGAAATATTTCTTAAATCTATACTTGTATTTATACTATGTGTATATAAATTGATTTTATTTATATCACAAATTATTATTATGTTTTAAATTAACTTAATAAGAACAAAAAAATGCACGCGCAAAACATACCCGAGAACGTTCATTTTATTATATCACAAAATTATTATTATTCAATCACAGATGCTCAAATAATAACTAACAAAAAATTCCTACTAACGAAGTGGCAGTGGCAATTCAAAGAAGCCGATTCCTATATAAAACTATACCGATTATGAAGACGGTACCCGGAATATGGAAAAACATAGAAGGTATTGAATACACGACCTGACCGCAGATCAAGCATTGCTTTGAAGAACCAAGCAACGGGAAATCATGATATATAGGCGGGCTGTAAACTTGCAAGATCCACCCGGTTTAACGATTAAATTTATGAGTACGATCTAACCATTTAAGATTTATGACAAAAACGACATAATTCGTACCAAAAATAGACGCTAAATCAAAATAACAAACGGTTCAAACAAACAATAAGAGATCATGCAGAAGTAGCTAAAAGGATTACACGTATGTAGCACCATCAACAAAACATAAATCATAACCTTGAAATTAAGACAGAGAGAATCTCACACTTTATTCTTTGCCATCAGCGGCCCTGAGTGACCCGAGCTGAACCGGTGCTTGGGTCCCAACCACTTTAGACGACCCGTAAACCGAAAGATCAAAACCTTCGCTTTTTTCTTTCTCAATTTGCTCCTTGATCCAGAAATATGTGATCCTCAATCCATCCTGCATCCATAAAAGGTACCGTCAATTACACATAATTATGAACGAAAATTATGTGTACCAAAATAACGTATTTAAAAAATTACCTTTAATCTCATGGTAGGGGCCCACCCAAGTTTCTCTTTGATCAAAGTGTTATCCGAGTTTCTACCACGAACACCTTCGGGTCCCGGAATGTGATGAATCGGAAGCTTCCTATCCTCAAAACCGAGAACAATTTCAGCCATTTCATTCATGCTTACCATCTCATCACTTCCAATATTCACGGGCTCGCGAAAGTCAGATTTCGTCAATCTGTTAAACATATTCCAACGGTTAGCAAAGTACAACTTTCAAAGCACAAAGTACAAGTTAACAATAACACAAAAGAGTACCTTAAAACACCTTCAACACACTCATCAATGAAAGTAAACGATCGGGTTTGTAGCCCGTCTCCCCACATTTCAAACTTATCAGTCGCCGTAAGGGCTTTTCTGCAAAAAGCAGCAGGTGCTTTCTCTCTACCGCCTGCAATAATAAAAATTCAATATCCCCAAAGTCCCAAACTGCCCTTTGTTTCTTAAATGCTATGAATTAAATTTGTTTCAAGTTTACCTTTCCATGTGCCAAACGGTCCATAAATGTTATGAAACCGTCCAATTCGGCACTCAATTCCAAAATCTTTCGTGTAATGCTTGCACAACTCCTCGGTTGCTAGTTTCTCCAAACCATAAGCATCTTGAGGCTAAAACACAATTCATTAAATAATAACGTAATTAAAACTAGGAGTGTAAACGAGCCAAGCAGCCCCGTCAGCTATTCGAGATAGGCTCGTTAAAAGCTTGAATCGAGCTCGAGCTTACAAATAAGCTTGTTTAATAAACAATCCTGAGCTTCACTTATCGAGCTGAGGAGCCTAAACAAGCCTATTATTTATATAAATTTTATTTTCTATATCAATCAAATATTTTTATAAAAAAATATTGTTATGTATAAAACTATGATCTAAATCACTAAGTAATTTATATATAAAAAACTCAATGACTAATAAACGAGCTGAACCCTAGCTAAGCTCGAGCTTTAGAAATAGAATTCAAAACGAGCCGAGCCCGAGCCTAAATGAGCTCAGGCTTGGCTAGTTTATCAGGAATTAATAAATAACCTCAGCAGGCCACGCGTCTGACTCTTTCAAGCTCACGTTAGTTTCCAACTGCTTAAACTCGGGGTAAATGCACGCACTAGACGCGTAGAAAAACCTGTTACATGCAACAATCAACACGAGATTTTAATAAACATTACCAAGTAATAAATATGGAAATATAAATGATTAAATATCACGTTGACCGACCTTTTGACTCCGCTGATTCGGGCAGCTTCAAGCATGTTAAAGCTAATCATGGTGTTATTATACATAATAACCGAATGGTTTGACTGAATGAACCCCATACCGCCCATATCAGCAGCCAAATTAAACAAATGATCAACGTTTTCCGTCACTTTCAAACAATTATCCATCACACGAAGATCAGCAAGATGAAACTCGTGACAAAACATGTCTTCCGGCATGTGCTCGTTTTTCTTCCAGTCAGAAGCAATAATGTAATGCCCCTCGGTTTTCAAGCGTCTAGCAATGTGCGATGCAATGAACCCACCAGCACCGGTTATGGAAACCCGAAGCTTCTCAGATGGCCAGTACAGTTCCCTCTCGAGGTTTTCATACGTGAACGACCCGTATTTAGTTTCATTAGCTGTCCCCATTCTATAAACAAGACAAATATAAGATATTAACATCTGAGATAAGTTATCATATAACAAATAACAGTTAAACCTAATTACCAAAACTAATCAATCCGTAAACCATATAAACCAAATAAACATAATTAAAATGATAATAACAACAATTCACCATCATATGAACAAATAAGTTTACAAATTGATTCTAAAGAGGATAATTGACTATTTGACTATCTGACTATTTATCACTAGTTATAATCGAGCTCGAGCTGGCTTGCAAGCCTAAACAAGCCTGCTATATATAAATTTCGTATAATATAATATATTAATCAGATATTTTAATAAAAAAATATTATGTATAAAATTATGATAAAAATCACTAAATAACATACATATAAAGATTTATACCTAAAATGTATATGAAAACAATTATTATCTTATAACAATAAATTAATAAATACCAAACATGACAAGTATAAGATCTGAGATAACCTAATTAGAAAGATTAACCAATCTATATCACATATAAGCCAAACAAACATTACTGAAATGCTAATAATGACAATTCACCAACATACAACAAAATTAACTAATTATAACTTATCACTGATATTAATCGAGCTGGCTTGCGAGCCTTAACAAGCCTATAATTTATATAAATATTATATAACATACTAATCATATATTTTTATAAAATAAATTATCATGTATAAAATTATGAAAAAAAAATAAAAATCACTAAATAGCATATATAAAAATTTATACTTAAAATGTAAATATGAAAACAATTATAAATATAGGATCTGAGATAAGTTAAACCTAATTAACAAAATCAACCAATCTGTAAACCACATAAGCCAAATAAACATAATTAAAATCATAATAATGCCAATTCACCAACATATCAACAATTAACTTTACAAAATTGATTAAAAAGTGAATAATTTACTCTTTGACTATTTATCACTATCCAAAATAGTAAAATCATAATAATGATAATTTACCTATACAAGCCTATAATTATTTAAATATTATACAACATATTAATCAGATTTTTTTTTAAAAAAAAATTATCATGCATAAAATTATGATAAAAAAATTAAAAATCACTAAATAAAATATATAAAAATTAATACTAAAAATCCATATACAAAAACAATTATAAATAACATTACATATAAGATCTGAGATAAGTTAAGCCTAATTAGCATAACATCAACAATTAACTTTACAAAATTGATTAAAAAGTGTACAATTGACTATTTGACTAATTAGTGAAATTAACTAAAATTAGAACCTAATTAAAGCAATTGAACACGAATTTCATCTAATTAGAACTTGAATCCGATAATTACACAACGAATTTAACAAAAAAGCGTTGAATTGAGCATGCAAACCCTAGAAACAGAGGAAGAACGCAAATGATTGAATTAGATTACGGCGTGAATCGCAATAGATGCGGATTGTGAAGCTGTAAGATGCAGTGTATCAATTGATTAGTGAATGAGTTGGATTATTAGGAATTTACCTGATGATAATTGATCAAAATTGGGGGAGAATTGGTGGTGTGTTACACTCTGATTATTATTATTATTACATACACTTTGTGTGTGTGTGTATATATGTATATATGGTGTCTTTATATCTTATTTTGATTTGATTTTTTAGAGCATAAAAAACGTTTTTATTATTATTATTATTATTATTATTATTATTATTATTATATTTTTAATCAATATAAGGAAGGATACTTATTTTTTTTGTTTTTCTGTTTATAACTTTATATGGTCCCAAAATGGGAAAATCATTTAAAGTTTGAATACTTGCAACTCACAATATTTACATTATGGTAGTGTTCCGAGTTTTATTTAAGGAAAGGAAAGGAATGGATGGAAATGAATAGTTGTGTTCTTGGGTTTCATTACAGGAAATGATGGTTTCTATTCCATCTCGTAAATGAACGAGTATTGTTACTTGCGTGATGTTGCAGTTTTTTATAAAAAAAGAATTACTTCTATTTTTGACGGGCAAGAATTATGTTGTTTTGATGTAGTTGTTATAGCGAATGAAAGAGAAAAAAAAAATATAAGCTTAATACAATGTGATAAATAATTCAAAAGTATTATAATTAAGATTTCACCATCGCACGTCTTAAAGTAAAAGAAGTTCTTAAATATGGTCGCAAAAAGAGAAAATCATTTAATTTAAAGAGTTAATATCAATGAAATGATTGCTATTTTTTTTCTGATTTTGGAAAAAAATAAATGGGATAGGACTATATTAGTATGGAGAAAGTTAAATTTATTATTAGATGATCAAGAGATTTTCCCTTTAGGGTTTTTTTAGAAGGTTCTGGGTTCGGATATCTGGACGTCAGACTAATAATGAACGGTTGAAGTTTCGTTCGAGGGATCGAAC
The DNA here is from genome assembly GCF_021521415.1 of Bidens hawaiensis. NCBI lineage: Eukaryota > Viridiplantae > Streptophyta > Magnoliopsida > Asterales > Asteraceae > Bidens > Bidens hawaiensis. Next base: position 33,717 of record NW_027496922.1, on the reverse strand, counting down.
TTAGGTATTTGCGATTGCTAGGTATTATCATTTATGGCTTACCGCATAGTCAAAATGTTTTAAAAAATAAAAATAAAAATAAAAAAGTTAGATTTTATTTATGATTTCAAAACTTAAGTTTAGGGATTTGAAGCTTGCTAAAAAAGAAAAAATAGAATAAGAGTGTGCATTAATCATGTGCATGTTGTCACATGCAAATCCTTAAATGTTGTAAAATGATACATCACATAATCAGTTTTAGGTATCAGAGAATTATTGTCTAGATTTAGTGATTTACCATGTATATGCATTATTACTTTGTTAGAATGGTATTTATTATATATTTATATCACATGATATTTGAGGTAATGTTAGTAATCATTTTTTATATTCTTTCTTTAAGGATATAAACTCATAAAAAATTTACATTTAACGACTAAACCCAAATCAACATGAATAAAGACCGTCGTTGTGGGAGGAAATGAGTTTAAGTCATGGTAAAATGACTAAACTGTTCCTTGAGTCGGTATTTTTGTGAAAACAATATAATGAGCTGTTGACAAAAAGACGAGTTTTAAGGATTAGATGAGGATTGATGACGCGCTTTTTATCCAAACCATGGACACCAAGTATTGTGTGATCTATGTTTGTCCAATATTATTATTGTTGTGAGAAGGATTGACTATAGATAGGGTTTGAATTACAAACAAGTGGTGGAAACAAGTAGGGAAATTGAAGTGATGGAGAAAAATAGCCCATATGATCTTTTTTTTGTATAATAACATACATTAAGAAAACACCTAAAGAACTTTTGTATCCTTTCAGATAATAGAAATACGGATATTAACAAGCGAACAACATAAACCAGATTCAGCGCATATACATCACTCATTATCGATCAACAATCCATCATAAATGAGCGTTTGGAAAACAAGATTTTTAGCAAGAAGATAACGTTTATGTTCCCGAAATATTAGAGGGGTGTACAAAGGTGGTCCATGGAGGTGAAAAAAGTGGTCCATGTACACGAAAACAAGTTCACCAGCTAATTATTCATTAGGAAACACGAATGTCATATCAGGTTTTGAACGAGTGAGATTACTTAAGAGAAAATGTCGAAACATATACAGAAGGCAATATCCTTATAAGGTATTACTTTCATCTAACGTTACACTTATAAAGATCTGAATTAAAATAACTGGCCCTTTTAAAGGTCTTTTAACGTCTGAAGGAGAATTTTGAATGCTCCAACTTAGTTTTTCTTTATGGTACTTGGTATTTTTATTTTTGTTTTGAAAGTTTTTTTTGTTATAGTCAGATTAATTAATTAAGAAAAATATCTATAATATATAATAAAAGTATAAAGGTAAAAAAAAGATAAAAAAAAAACATTTATTTTTCTTGGTATTAAAATGTATATGCATGTATGGTCCCAGCAACACTTGTTTCATTGAAACAGACATAATTAAAAAGTACTGTTTACGTATGTATGCTTGGATTGGACCAGTTTGGTTAACCGCTAAAAACTTGTTTCAAAGGTAGATATGAAACCACGTCCATATTATTGATTTATATATGCAATAACACATATATATGATATCTCATATATGCAAGTGATGTTATCTTAATACATGTATATTGGTTTTTATTAATCTCAACTATTATTTTTTGGTCGTTGTCGGTCCAAACTAACGAATTGGCTCATGACGGTCCCATCTTTTAACGTATTTGTTCCTAACGATCCACGACTAACGAAATCCTAATGCAGTTAGTTGCAGGTCGTCCGAAAAACGGTTTTGGCCGGAAAACTCACATTCTTTTTTTTTTTGAAAAACTCAACATTTTCGTCCCAAACATCTTTGTAACTTTGTATCGGACCTTTTTAGGAATATTTTTTTAGTAAAAGCCCCAATTATTGAGGTCGCTGGAACCCTAGAAACATCGTCGTCGAAACGGTTGGTGGTGCTCAAGTGGTGGTGGTTGGTTGGTGGTGAGTCAATTGGTGGTGACGGTGTTCAGGTGGTGTTTTCCGGAAATAAACATGACTTTTCCGGCCAAAAACGTTTTTCCGGCGAGTTGCAACTAACGGTGTTAGAATTCTGTTAGTCGCGGACCGTTGGGAACAAATACGTTAAAAGTTGGAATCATCAGCATCCAATTCGTTAGTTGGGACCGACAACGACCAAAAAATAATAATCGGGATTAATAAAAACCAATATACCATTAATATATCGTAAATTACTTATAAGGCCTTCTCCATTAGGCATCAAAAAAGCATTATTCATTTATTCCAAGTTCCTACTCTTCATGGACCACAAGTCACAACCATGCTCATGACAAGTCGCGCGCTACAAAGAAACAAGTTTTTTAATTGGCGGAGTTTGTTGTTTGAACAACGCAGTTAAAGGGCTCGGCTCGTTTATTATTTGGGTTAGCAGATTCGGGTGTTGGGTTTGATTTTCTTTTTTTTTTCTTAATTAGGTTTAGTTCATTAGAATATAGGTTGCGCCAAAATTTGTGTTGTTATACATACACACATGTCCAAAATTGTCCTCTACATGGGACATCATGGCAATTAGACAGGAAAAAGGGTGCACATGTGATGGACCTCACAGTAGGATAGATATTAATATATTATGCCCAAAAAAAGAAAAAAGAAGAAAAAAAGACAAACTGCTTTTTATAAAAAGAAAAACTACTAATCAACCTAACTTTATCAATGACACACATAAGTCATAGTGGCAAGTTTCATGCATGATTATTATTTAACATAACAATGTTTGAAGATATAAATAAAATAAATTCAACAATTAATTATGTGCAATTTAACAAATTTGTATGCATTTTTTGGGAAGTTATGAAGTCTAATCGTTGTCGGTTATGATGACGGGAGTCCAAGGGTGCAACCCCTAAGTTGGGGTCCAGTTGACAGGTCGGGGTTAATCTACGACACTCATGGAACAAAAAGGTTAGATTTATTGGTTTAGGTTGTGTGAAACTTATACCATTTTAGGATCCTCTATGTGTAAATGTAAAGTGTAACAAATCAAAATCGATTAAATAAATTTCTCGAGTTCAACTGCATATATAGGCAATTGAAGAGGTAGGTCCCAGCAGAGACCAGTTGGTCCCGCAAGACTCACCTTGAACAGGGTTGTCTGCGCAAAGGCCATCTGCTCCCGCAGGACCCACCATGCTCATAGAATCTTACGCGCAGTACGCAAGCTGTACACGCAGGGAAAGCCTCCCAATGGTGAAGTACCCCGCCTGTTCCCGCAGTTGCGGATACAAGCCATCAGGGAAGGCTACCCGCAGACAGCAGGGCTACACGTACAAGACTAGCTACTTCAGCAGTCACGTGAAGGCATGAGCAAGGCGGGAACAATCCCGCCCAAATGAGCCAGTCTGATTCTGAAAGATCTTTTGTACCATACCTACCAAGGTATGGATAGGACAGACGATCTGACCAGAACAGCCCATGAGCCAATCACAGGGTGACAGCTCACCGACAACAGTGCGAGGAGGAGCACCCTCTAGTACTGTTTGTCACTATTAGCCGCTGCCTACTCACCAACCCTCACTGTGGAGCAGGCGCAGCCTACAGTTGGTGGAATAGTATTACTGTTGGCCGTAACCTATTCACCAACCAGCATGGCCTGCGTACAATCCAGTCAGTGGGACGTGCATGGTCTACAGTTGGTGGAATAGTGCAGCCGACTTTATTACTGTTGGCTGTAACCTACCCACCAACCAGTATGGCCTGTGCGTAATCCACTGTTGGTTGAACAGGAATACTATTCAGCCGGCTGTACCTTCTAGAAAACCTACCTTCGGCTATAAATACTCCAATATCTTGGAATGGTAAGATCATCTACAATCTCGTATAACTTACTTGATAACTGCTCTTATAGTATTCATATACTTTTATATTCAAAGAGCAATATAGACTGATTCTCACGCCGGAGGGTGGTCACAAGGAGGAACCCCCCCTTCTCAGTGACGAGCTTACGGTGTCTGTTTTGCAGGTTCCCTGAAGTACAACTTACTCTGCTGGACCTAACCTTCGTGGGAAACATTACCTGGCCCCCAGATTACCTATAATCTGCCCGGGGTTACTTAGTGTTTCTTCATTGGCGCCATCCGTGCATAAAGCTAGAACTACATCCTTCTCCAGTTTTTCAAAACTTCCAAGATGACTAGAGAAATTCCGGTAACCACAACCCCAGCCACTGGGGTAAACACCGGCAACACAATGTTTACAAACACTACCCCAGCCACCCAAGCTGGGGCAAGTGAAATACATTTTACGAACACTACCCCAGTCACTCATGTAGGGGCAAGTGGAGTAAATATTCCACTGGGATTCACTGATGCCCAGCTGGAAAAACGACCTCGAGCCCCTCGCCAAACACTTGATCAAGTGAAGGCATGGGCCGAGGCACGTCAAAGAGAATTTCAGGCTGAGTTGGACGAACGCTTGCGTTCAGTCCAACAAGCTGAGGAATTCGGTAGTACTCGCCAGCACCTCAACATGAGTAGTGAGTACGAGTACTCAGACGGCGAGGGGGAAGACTCCGACACCGACGCGAACCCTCGCCATAGGACGAAAGGGAAGCGTAAGGAAACGGATCCCCAGCCAAAAAGGAATTTTGGGGAAGCATTCCAACCAGTCACAGAAAAAAGCGAGCGTGACTTCTCCAAGGCCTTTAGACCTACTGCTACAAACGCAGGAAGGTCAAAATTTGCAAGGGACATTGCAGAAGCAATCGCCCCGAGGAGTGCCAAACAAATGTCCAATATTGGCACATACGATGGTCTATCCGACCCAGATGACCATCTGAACAGGTTCATTGCGGGGGCAACCGTCAGTAACTGGACGGAACCCACGTGGTGCTACATGTTCCAGATGACTCTGGTAGGAGCAGCCAGAGCATGGTTCGACCGTTTACCGGTCCACCACATTTATGACTGGGCAGACTTCCAGAACAAGTTCAGTCAACAGTTTAGTCAACAGAGGAAACACACTGAGGAGCAGTGGACGATCCTCAACTGTGTCAGAGAAGAGGATGAATCCTTACTGGACTTCATCACCCGCTTCAACTCCAAGAAGGTGAGTCTGGGCAACATCAGTGAAGACCTCGTTCGCGCCGCTTTCATTCAGGGCGCTGAATACCCAGAACTCATCCGCACTCTGACGGGTAAAGACGGTATGCCATTCACGTGGGATGCCATAATGACGGCAGCCAAGCGCTTTGCCGAAACAGAGAAACAGCTGGGAAGAGATCTCCCCCACAATACAAACCTCTACACGCAGAGGACAAGGGAGAATAATGTAAGAACCGCCCGGCTAAACAAAAAGAGGCGGCAAGGTATTTGGCAGTCAAGGATAAACTTTGACGCCCCCTCAAGCTCTCGCCCTCTGGTTGGCGGAAGGGACAAAACGCACCCTTTGAACCGGAAAAACCGCTGGACGCCACTCACCAAGAGCGTCACGGAGATATTTGCCACGGAAAAACTGCCATGGCCAAAAGCTCCAGTGATCCGACAGAAACCCAATGCGGATCAAAGCAAGTCTTGTGACTTCCATGGGACAAAGGGCCATAGCACTGAGGAGTGCACATCCTTGAGGGACATCGTCGAGACATTCGTCAAGGATGGGAGGCTCGCACACCTCGTGGCATCTATCAAGAAGGGAGGAAGGAACGACAACAGGTACAGGGGTAACGGACGGAAGCCCGTCGACATTAGCATCAACATGGTCCATGGTAAGGTCAGAGGAAGAAAGAGACCAATGACCGAACCATGCGCGTGGAAGGAAGCAGAAGTGCGCTTCCCGCGAGTGCCGGGAGGCCCAAACAAAGAAGGCCCCATTGTCATTAAAAGCCAGCTGGGGCACTACATCACCTCCCGCACCCTCGTTGACAATGGCGCATCGTCGACAGTGATGTACAGGCAGTTCTTCGACAAGCTCGATGATGAAGACAAGGAACGCCTGGAGACGGTCTACGCTTCAATGGAAGGGTTTGACGGCAGCATGAACACTCCCTTGGGCATCCTATCTTTCCCCGTCACTCTCACTGATGGGAATTATTCACGCACGGAGGATGTGGATTTTGTTGTGATGAAAAAACCACATCATACGTATGACATCCTATTCGGGAGAGACGGGATGGCAAGATTCAACGCTGTGGTATCCTCAGTCCACGGCATGATGGGATGGCCAACAACTGAAGGCGTAGCGATGATCACGGGCATTCCCCAGGTATGCATCGCATCTGTCTCCTCTAAACCCAAACCGAAGATGGCCAAACAAACCATCACTGAGCCTGAACAGTGGGCATTCAATGGGAAATATCCCGATCAGGCCGTTACCATTGGCCCGACAATTGTTGATCCAACACGCACCTTACTCAAGCGCTTACTGCAGCGAAACGCAGACATCTTCGCGTGGACACCAGCCGACATGACTGGTGTACCCCGGGGAAAGGCAGAGCATAAGCTCAAATGCGATCCGGCCGTAACGCCGATCGTACAAAAGCGCAGAGTAATGGGGCCCGAGCAAACCAACGCGTGCAGAACCCAAGTCAAGGAACTCCTTGATGCGGGCATCGTGCGCGTTAGCAAATATCAAACATGGGTTGCAAATCCCGTAATGGTACCGAAGAATAACAAACAATGGCGCATGTGCATAGATTTCAAAGATTTGAATAAAGCATGCCCCAAAGATTGTTATCCGTTGCCAGAAATTGATCTCAAGGTGGATTCGGTGGCACCATTTCGCCTTAAATGCTTCTTGGATGCGTATAAGGGGTACCATCAAATCCACATGGCTGTGGATGACCAGGACAAAACCGCCTTTCGGACGCCCGATGGCACATTTTGTTATAAAATGATGCCATTCGGACTTAAGAACGCGGGGTCCACGTACCAACGACTAATGGACAAAGAGTTTCACGCCCAAATTGGGAGAAACTTGGAAGTCTATATGGATGATTTGGTCATCAAAAGCCCCGAGCCAGAGACGATGTTGAAAGACATTGAGGAAACTTTCAACACGCTCAGAAAGATAAACATGAAGCTCAACCCGAGCAAGTGTTCATTTGGGGTGGAAGAAGGGAAGTTCTTAGGGGTCATTATTACTAAAGATGGCTTCAGAGCGAACCCTGAAAAGGTCGAAGCCATTGTCAAAATGGAATCACCTACCACCATAAAACAGGCTCAAACACTTAATGGACGACTAGTCGCGCTTAACCGCTTTTTGGCAAACCATGCGGATAGGTCGTTCCCTTTTGTGTCAACACTAAGAAATTGTTTAAAGAAAACGCACTTCCGCTGGACACCAGAAGCGGAAGCAGCTTTCCAGGAGATTCGATCACGCCTGATCGAACTCCCAACACTCACAGCACCACAAGCGGGAGAGGAGTTAATCCTATACCTCTCCGCAACAGATAGAGCAACCGGGGCAGTCCTGCTTGTAGAACGAAAAGGCATCCAGATGCCAATCTATTATGTTAGCCGCGTGCTGGCAGACGCGGAAACCCGGTACTCTACCCTGGAAAAACTGGTCTTGGCACTTATACACGCTTCACGCAGGTTGAGACGATATTTCCAGGGTCACCCAATCACTATTCTCACCAACTTCAAACTCTCAAATGTTCTAGGCAAACCCGAGTTATCGGGACGCCTAGCCAAATGGGCAATTGAATTGGGAGAATATGCGATTCAATACAAGCCGAGACCAGCCATTAAAGGCCAGGTCCTGGCTGATTTTATTGCCGAAGTCCCCGCTGCGCGGGAGAAAGAGTGCCAGGAGGAGGTTCAACCCTCCCCAGCACACGAAATCGATGAGGTCTGGCGACTCTATACTGATGGAGCAGCTAGTAACGAGGGTTCAGGCGCAGGGTTAAAATTAACAAACCCAGCAGGCCAGGAATATACTTATGCTATTCGGCTGGATTTCCCAAGTACGAATAACGAAGCTGAATATGAAGCATTCCTGGCCGGATTGAGGATTGCGCGTAAAATGGGTGTAAAAAATTTGGAAGCCCATGTAGATTCCATGCTAGTGGCAAACCAAATAAACGGGACGTACACGGCTGTAAATGACACAATGGCCCTGTACCTTGCCCAGGCCAAAGCCATCATGCGCGATTTTAACGATTGTAAAGTGATACATGTCAAGCGCAGCGAAAACAAATCTGCGGATGCGTTAAGCAAGCTTGCATCACTGGCCTTCACCCACTTGGGTAAGGACATCCGCGTGGAACTCCTCGAAACACCATCAGTCCCGCACAAGGAAATTTGTGTCATCCAAACCGGTACAGAAACATGGATGACCCCAATAATAAAATACCTTGAAGCAGGAACGTTACCAGAGTCGAAGTCACAGGCAAGAAAACTACGCTGTAAAGCACTGAATTATCAGCTGGTCAATGACACCCTTTACAGACGTAACTTTCTTGGCCCATTGTTAAGATGCGTGGACAACCAAGATGCTGACTACCTCCTAAGGGAGGTTCACGAAGGCATCTGTGGAGTACACGCAGGCCCCCGCGCTGTGGTAGCCAAGCTAAACAACGCGGGATACTTCTGGCCGGGTATGCATATGGACGCGTTGGCATACATCAGAAAATGCAGATCTTGTCAGCTTTACGCACCCAACACGCATCGCCCGAAAAATGAACTTGTTCCTGTCACTTCCTCATGGCCATTTCAGAAGTGGGCCATTGACGTGACAGGCCCATTTCCAACAGCAGCTGGGAATGTTCAGTTCCTAGTGGTGGCCATTGACTACTTCACCAAATGGATAGAAGCGAAACCTTTAGCCCAAACAACCGCAAAGCATATCAAAAAATTTATTTGGGAATTTATTATTTGTCGTTTTGGACTTCCACAGAATTTGGTAAGCGACAATGGCACCAACTTTGCTGACAAGAAGCTACAGCAGTGGCTGAAAGAACTTCAAATCACCCACACCTTTACCTCAGTGGCACACCCGCAAGGTAACGGTGAGGTAGAAAGAGCAAACAAGAGCATCGTCGAAGGCATCAAGAAAAGACTCTTGGAACACAGATCCGGCTGGGTGGACGAGCTTCCGCACGTCTTTTGGGCAAACAGAACGCTGAAGAAGACCAGTACGGGAGAAACCCCGTTCAGTCTCACTTATGGCACTGAAGCCATGATCCCAGTCGAAATCGGTTTACCCTCACCAAGGGTCTTAATCCAACCAGAAGACAATGATGCGGAAAGACGGTTAGACCTTATGCTAACCGAAGAGCGCAGAGACTTAGCCGCCGTGCGTGAAGAAAACTACAAACGACAAATGCAAAAGTACTACAACACGCGGGTAAAACTCTGCAACTTCAAGGAAGGAGACTACATACTGCGTAACAACGAGGCTTCGAACCAACAACGCCCAGGAAAGTTGACCCCGATTTGGGAAGGGCCATACATCATCAAAGAAGTTCTGGGAAAGGGCGCGTACCGGCTCGAAAGGCTCGATGGCACTCCCATCCCTAGAACATGGAATGGAGCTCAATTACGCAAATGTTATATGTAGATCAATTCCAACTTGTAAAGAAAAGGCCTAGAGCCACTTCTAATGGAAATGATTCTCCTTTCATGATGTATTGATAGCTTGTAACCTATGAACTTCCCTTACGGGAAGAAGTAGTTGCGTGTGGAAGGCGGCAATACCCGCATAAACACAACGCCAAAATGTTAAAAAGTTCTAAGGAAAACCTACACGCAGGTCAGATGAAGGTAAAGTTTAGACATCCTTGTAAGTGCAAGTGACGGTCTTACCCGCACAATCACGAACAAGGAAGCCAAACTTAACTTACCATCTACCACGTTAAAAGGTTAACTTATGAACACTTAAAAAAGAAGAAAAACCTACACGCAGGTCAGATATAGGTCTGAAGTTAAAGCCATCCTACTAAGTGCAAGTGACGGTTACACCCGCACAATCACGAAAGAGGAAGCGAAAACTTTAGTCCATTATCAACCACGTTCAAAGGTTTAACTTAATGCCTTAGAAATTTCGAAAAGGAAACCTACACGCAGGTCAGATAGAGGGTAAAGATTAGCCATCCTACCAAGTGCAAGTGACGGTTTTACCCGCACAATCACGAGGGAGGAGGCGAAACTTTAACCCATCATCAACCACGTTCAAAGGTTCTTATTCTAAACACTTGGAAAATTGCTAAATCAAACTAAGTATGCAAGTCATAAGTTTATAAAGCAAGGAACCCAAGGAAGGAAATAACAATCTTATACGCAAAGAGATTAATATTTCACAATCAATTACAAGAATGGCTGGGTAACTACCCGCCTAAAAGAAATCTATACAAAGCTAAGTCTATCCTAGCAGCGGGAAGGGATCTTCAGGATCAGGCTTCAGGGCCACCTCCGCTTGGGCCAGCACCATCAGAGCGCGGCTGCCCAAGGAAAGCCTTAAGGATGTTTAGCCCATCATCAGCAGCAGCGACTTCATTCACCTTCTCCACCACTGGATGCGGGAAGGCAGCGTACTGATTCACAGCTTGGTCATAAGCAGCTTCAGTATTAACATTGAATAAAGGGAAGTTGGAGGGCGGAAAGCCTCTCTCAGCAAACCCTAGACCAAGCAGGAAGCCAGTCTTTTGCCCATCCTCATGAGAAGCGTTGAGGGCTGCGCTCATTGCATCGTCGTAAGAGGTCTCTGAGAGGACCTGACGCACAACCTACAAAAGAATACTTAGAACATTTTCTAATTACGAGCAGAAAGCGTAAAGAAAAAGAGGATACCTGAGGCAACGCTTCTCGAAGCAACCATTGGAGGGTAGCTTGACTTTCTTTACAAGCACGTTCGGCTCCGCTTTTATCAAGGTTGGCAAGTTGAACTTCCTTGGCGGCAGCTTCTTCGACGCTTTTGAGTTTCCTTTCAGTACGGTCAAGCACCCCCCTCTGGTCAAGGATCTCCTGCAGCTTCTTGGCATCTTCCATTGCCAAGGCGTCATGAGCATGCTGAAGAGCCTTTAATTTGCATTTAAGCTGCTCATTCTCTTCGCGAAGTGGCTCAGCAACAGCTTCAGCCTTGGCAGCCCTCTCAGTTGAGTTTCGCGCAGTCTCCTTGGCCAGCCGAAGCTGTTCATTCACAGCTTGGGCAGCCTTGGAGCGGGCCTCGAGTCGCGCCTGGACTTCAACCTCAAGGGCCTTGAATGCCTTCTCCTTCTCGGCTGCGGCAGCGGCCAACTGCCGGTTCTCCTCCCGAAGAGCCCGCGCTTCAGATATATCTTTGGCGCGAGCTGCTTTTAACTTGTCGTTTTCACGACAAAGCAGCTCGACGCGGGGCTGCGTTCGGGCCTGGAGAACCCGAAGCTCATTGGTTAGCCTACCCTCTTGGTAGCTAGCCATGGCTTCCCCCAACGCACCATGAGGAGCAGCGTGGCGAGCCCAGTCCACGCACTCCACAGGGGTGCGAAGGGTTGTTCCTCGGCGTATGTTCCATCTTGGAACATACACTTCATTGGAATCCGACACTGCAAAAGAAACAAAGGCAGTTAGGAAAAGATGATAAAAATATGTAAAGGAAAAAGAACCCTACGTACCTGTAGGGTCAATAACAGGCCGATAGCCGCCAAACCCATCACCTGAACCTAAAGGAAATCCATCCAACAGGTCAGGCAGACGGGAAGGTGGCATAGATCGGCGGGAAGCCTGGCGCATACCTGAAGGTCCGGCCGTCGGTGCCGGTGGCGCAGGTATAGTGGCAGCCGCTGTGGTAGCCATGGTTGGCGCCACCTCCTCAGCAACAGTAACCGCCGGCTCCGTGAAAGATGCTGTAAAAATTGCACTCACGGCCGGCGGAGACACCTTCTCAGCTGGAACAGCCTCAGGAAGGCTGGAACCAGCGGAAGCAGGCGTAGACGCCTGGGTCGATGCCTCGGGAAGGCTGACCGAGCCTACCGTCATTGGCGGGGGAATACTTGCTCCAACTCCACCCTGGAATGCGTCAACATCCACACCTACACAAGCAAAAGTGTTAGAAAAATTTATTTTAAACAACAAATCTAGACAAGAATTATGGGGGTACTTACGGGGTTTCTTGAGCTTGAACGCACGGACGAGCGGGGGCGAACCCGATGGAGCCGGCCTCTTGACACCGGTAACCGTCGTTGCCGCTGCCTCCTCGGAGGTGACACCTGCAGCCTCCGGAGCGGTGGTCTCTTCACCACCGGGCTTCCCCGCCACCTCTGCATTATCTGACTCCGAGTCAGATAGGACTACCGGGTCGGCCGTAGAGGCCACCTTCTCCTTGCCCTTCGCGACGGCAGCCTTTCTCTTCCGCACCAGTGGAGGACCTTCTGCGGATTCCTCAGAAGAAGAAATGTCATGAACTCCAGCAGCAGGCACAGCTTTGAGAGGTTCAGGGTAGAAGATAGGCTTACCTGGCCGACGGTGGCTCAGGATCTCTTGGCCTGGCGGGTAAACCTCCACGAACCGACCCGCAGTCTGCTCGAGGATGGGCAACTCGTTCTCGTCCAGAGCACGAGTACCCATCCGCGCAGGACCATCTTCCTCCCGCGGATTCAGGAGCGACTGAAGATCGTTACCCTCTGAAATCAACAAGAAAGTTAGAAAAAATCGTAGTCAGCAAAAAAGAAACAAGACATACCATAAGGGGTAGAGTTCGAACCATATTCAAGGACGATCGGAACCTTATCCGCATTCGCCGCCTTCCACACCCGGCTCATCCCCAGCATCACCATCGCCGACTCCGGAAAACGGAAAACCGGGGACTGGACCCGGGATATCTTCGAAAACCATTCCGCCTCCTCGTAGTTAAGGGCGGGAAGGTTCGGAAGCGCCTGGCCATTCTTAAACTTCATGGCGATGGGGACGGCGCGAGCGGATATGAAGAAGAACTCTCTTCTCCATGAGCGAAGACTCCGCTCGGTGGTACAAATCTTTAAACCCTTTATACGGGTTGTAAGAGTGTACCACCCCTGGATGCACCTCCAAGTGTAGAAGGTCATCAGACGGTCAACAAAGGGCTCAAGGCCCAGTATCCGGCACACCCACTCAAAGTGCCGGACCTTGGCAATGGCCATGGGGTGCACCTCTGTCAGGTGCACACCGTGCCTCTCCAGGACACGGTACACAAACTTTGTCAACGAAAACCTAAGGTTTCCGTAGACAAAGAATGCAGCATAAACCCCGATCTTGCCACTAGGGGCATCGTACACAGTATGGTGGGGTTCAGGAAACTCAGGCTCGAGAGACTCGAGCATGAACTTCCTGACGATATACTGGTACAGATCGACAGGAAGAGAACACTGGCATTCGCCAGCAGTCTTCTGATCATCAGTATCATGAGAAGACATGGTGGAAAAAAGAAAAAGATTTCAGAGTAAGGCTTTACTGAACAGAAAAATTTGCCGGAAATTACTTGAGAAGAAGAAGAAAGGTGAAAGTGTGAATTACAGATAACTCTCTTCCCCTTTATATAGTAATCGCAATTAATGCGGTGAATTTAATGCGGAGGAGAGAGAAATCAAAGGTGCAATGAAACTATGACACGTGGCAAAAAGCAGGCTGGCAACAGCTGTTGAAAGGACGTGTGCCAGTAATTTCGCGGCCACGCGCCAGAAAAATCACGCCCACGCGCCTGAAAAAGCGACTGGAATGACCATGTTCTGTCACGTCACCATAACTTCCTGCACGTCCTGACACAGTCAGAAGAAACTGTCGCGCGACGTTTCAGAGGTTTGGACTGTTCTTATCTTTTCACCAACTCTTCGAATTTCAAAATTCAAAATTCGAAAATATTAAAAAGTAAGCGGGAAAATCCCCCCTTACCTTGGCAAACAAGTAACCGTAAGACGGATGCGGGTACAGTGTTAAGGCGAAACCCTTCACACACCTAGCACCCGCAGGGAATTGAAGCCAAGAAAACCTTGGCAAACAAGTAACCATAAGACGGATGCGGGTACAGTGTTAAGGCGAAACCCTTCACATACCTAGCACCCGCAGGGAATTGAAGCCAAGTATTCCTCGGCAACCAAGTAACTATAAGACGGGTGCGGGTACAGTGTAAAGGCAAAATCCTTCACATACCTAGCACCCGCAGGGAATTGACGCCAGGAATACCTTGGAAGTAAAGTAACCGTAAGACGAGCGCAGGTACAGTGTTAAGGCAAAACCCTTCACATACCTAGCGCTCCGCTGGGAATTGAAACCAAGAAGGATCTTCTGGGCAATGCTTGCGGAAACGGAAATAACATCCCCGCATAGCGGGAGCGTCGAGAACTACGTTGTTTGAAGCTCCAAGATGGAATTGGTGGTCTTAACATAATTGATCACTATGTTCGAAACTACCAAAACCTCATGGAAAATACATACAACTGGGACTCAATGCTCCTGACTTGCGAGGAGGTTACAGACCTACCCGCATCATACCCAAAGACCAAGCAGGAAACTCGGGCATTTCTGCAAGTGACAAGGACTTCCCATGGAAAACCTTACAAAACCCTTTTCAAAACCCTTTGCTTAAGTCCAAAAGTTCACCTCACTTTATTAAACACGCATGAGAAGAACATTGGACTGGGGGGACTTGAAGAGGTAGGTCCCAGCAGAGACCAGTTGGTCCCGCAAGACTCACCTTGAACAGGGTTGTCTGCGCAAAGGCCATCTGCTCCCGCAGGACCCACCATGCTCATAGAATCTTACGCGCAGTACGCAAGCTGTACACGCAGGGAAAGCCTCCCAATGGTGAAGTACCCCGCCTGTTCCCGCAGTTGCGGATACAAGCCATCAGGGAAGGCTACCCGCAGACAGCAGGGCTACACGTACAAGACTAGCTACTTCAGCAGTCACGTGAAGGCATGAGCAAGGCGGGAACAATCCCGCCCAAATGAGCCAGTCTGATTCTGAAAGATCTTTTGTACCATACCTACCAAGGTATGGATAGGACAGACGATCTGACCAGAACAGCCCATGAGCCAATCACAGGGTGACAGCTCACCGACAACAGTGCGAGGAGGAGCACCCTCTAGTACTGTTTGTCACTATTAGCCGCTGCCTACTCACCAACCCTCACTGTGGAGCAGGCGCAGCCTACAGTTGGTGGAATAGTATTACTGTTGGCCGTAACCTATTCACCAACCAGCATGGCCTGCGTACAATCCAGTCAGTGGGACGTGCATGGTCTACAGTTGGTGGAATAGTGCAGCCGACTTTATTACTGTTGGCTGTAACCTACCCACCAACCAGTATGGCCTGTGCATAATCCACTGTTGGTTGAACAGGAATACTATTCAGCCGGCTGTACCTTCTAGAAAACCTACCTTCGGCTATAAATACTCCAATATCTTGGAATGGTAAGATCATCTACAATCTCGTATAACTTACTTGATAACTGCTCTTATAGTATTCATATACTTTTATATTCAAAGAGCAATATAGACTGATTCTCACGCCGGAGGGTGGTCACAAGGAGGAACCCCCCCTTCTCAGTGACGAGCTTACGGTGTCTGTTTTGCAGGTTCCCTGAAGTACAACTTACTCTGCTGGACCTAACCTTCGTGGGAAACATTACCTGGCCCCCAGATTACCTATAATCTGCCCGGGGTTACTTAGTGTTTCTTCAGCAATCAACCACGTTATATTTTTTGTTTCGTCTAATTTATGGACTTATTCGGTCTTGTAATTATGCATAGATGTTCATCAAATCATATTTTGCTATTTCAATCTTTTTAGAATGGTGTAGCCACAATTTGGCGTCACCCACCGGCGTCTCTCGTGACACGAGGGACGTACAACCCATTTTTGTCCTTAAAAAAATATTTTTGGATAAAGATGGGGTATCTAATTAACACCACTTTTTACTTAACAAACTAAACTATTAATGCGTGAAGTATATCAAGGAACACGATAATGAACACATATTCACATACATATAAAGGTTTTCTTTCATGTCTTACGACTTACAAGTCCTGTTACTTTCTACCTGTAGCTGTCTCGTTAGTTTAGCAACAACGACAACCAATAAACTCAATATGTTTCCACAATGATGTGAATACATAGGCGTATGATTTCGCATTTTATTAAAACTTTTCATATGTTACTAGTTGTTTGATAGCAGAAGTGGAATATTTGATGATGTTCAAATAATCTACTAAATTGTCACAAGATTAAAGACATATTGTCTCAAATGGTTGTATGTTTTTATAGACAAAATTCCTTCCTTTTGTTTATTAATTTAAACCATTATAAGCAGCTATTATAGTGTTGAAACAACGACATATATCTACTAAAACGATTGATTGAAACCAATACTTCAACTTCCATGTGCATTTCATTCACTTTTCGGCTTTTAGTTAATCGAGTAAATTACAAAGTTTGTCCTTTATGTTTATATTAAAGTTCAACGTATGACTGTTACCTTTGAAAATAACAAGATTTATACCTAATGTTTTCAAATGTTGCACGTTTTGTCCTTTGTTTGTCCTTTGAACCTAGCTCGGCCAATAGTTCTTGTTAATCTGGTTATGTGCAGGGCACATGACTAGATTTAATGAAAATTAGATGGTTTAGGCCTAAAAGACAAAACATGTAACATTTGAAAACATTAAGTGTAAATCTCATAAATTAAAAAGGTTAGAGCATACGTTGAAATTTGATACAAACATAAGAAGAAACAAAATTTGTAATTTACGGTGGTTAATTTTTGTTGTAATCAAAGCTGGGCTTGAGATTAAACTTTTGTTACCCATATTTTGAGTATGGGCTATAGACTGTGGTATTATCGTGGGCTGCTGTGTGCAAAAAGTGTTTGGGCCAAAATAGTATGGGGTTGAGCTCTTGACCCACTAGTATTTTGTCTCTCTTTTAAGGTTTATTATAATAAATCACCCTGTTAAAGATAGTTATATAGTGTGGAGTTATTTTATAAAGAGAAACAAAAATAATAATACATAAGCATATACATGTAGCACTTAAATTGTTACATAATGTTTATAAAACAATTTTTAAAGGTTAATATCTTTACCCTTTTATTTGTTTTCACACATCCAACTTTTATCTTGGAATTACACGGTTATTTTACACGATCCAAAACATAATACTTATGAGCTTATACATGTAACACTTAAATTGCTACCAAATCTTTATAAAACAAACACGTTGCTTCATTATGATAATATATCTACATATCTAATTAGCGATAAACTTAATCGAAACCAAAACTTAATTACCGAGGAACTCGTTAAACAACTAAAACAAAACTTGAGCTATAACGTCCAATTCGATCTATCCTAAGCTCTTGACTCTTGTAATCTTTATCTCAGTTTTGATTTTTATCTTAAATTATACACCACACCTTACACAATATGATATATAAGTGCATTATAAGATTTCTTTATTATGATAATCTACATATCTTAATACATTTAAGAAACAACAAGGGCCGTGCGGGATGGAGAGGCATGAAGGTAGATCACCTTAGGTCTGATCATTTCAGAGGCCCGGAAATTTTGAATTTATCAATTTTATAGCCCAGTTATTATCGTATCATTTACTTTTTATATATGAGTTATTGAATTCATATTTTACCTAAGTCCCAAATTATACTTTCCTTTGGCCCTAAATTGTTTATCGATTTTCGGAGACGACTCTAGAAACAACTAAAAAGATGTTTTGCGAAGATCAGTTTCTCATTTAACCTAAAAGAATTGAAGCAAAACACAAATTACAAATAGATCTATTTTCCATGTTTGTGAAATGTACTTATGTACATCCATGTTTCTGTGCATATTTGGACTGTTTTGCCATGTTTGGTTGATGGTCTTGTCTTGTCTAAATTTTATAACATAGTCAGAATAATGGAAACATGTCACACTCTAAACTTGTTTGGTTTGAATTTGGACTTCTTTCACATGTGATATCTACAATGAACAGTATATAACATGTAACATGTAATCAATCAACTTGTATATTATTTTATTTAATTTGTATGTTTTATGCTTTAATGTCATGACTGTATATACTAAATAAGGTTAGAAGTCTCTATGTATTACATTAGTTGAATAAAAAACTAATATATTTAGTAATAAGAATTTAGAAAAATCACGAAATTTCCAATGGTTTGTTAAAGCTAAGAAGTACACTCGATTGGTTAACTTTTTTTTGGATGACAGAGAATCTTAGGATTTCAAGTGTAAATTTATTCTTTCGAGGCTATGTTCAAGGTCAACTTCTCGACCGTCGTGAGACTGTACTCCCTGATGCGTGGGAACCGGGTGGAATTTGTAAACAAACTCTCACCCTTTGTCGGGTCGTACCGGGATTAAAGCCCTGATTTGTCATTTTACCTAGATGTCATTCGAAATGGCCCAAGTGACAATCGAATCTGTGTCTTCACTTTGGGAGACAGACCTTTTTACCAGTAGATCAACTTCTCAGGACGATTAAAGTCAAACTAATAAAGTTATAGAAAATTTTATTTATATATAATTATTACCTAAATGGTAAAAATGATTTTGAGTTGACATAATTTTGACATACATTGCAACCGTTTGTTTATTTATTATCCATGTGTACAATAATTCAAATGTGTAGTATTATTTATTATTTTTATTTTGCCATGACTAATGGTGGATTCAGATGAGTAGAGGGTAGCGCGGATTAAAAAATTCTTATTAAATGATAGTCGATACATAAGATAGAAAAACAAAAAAACTTAGTTCTTCTACAAGAAAGTTGAGAGGTAGCGTGGCGAGCTACCCTCAACCGATGTATATCCGCGTCTCGTGAGTCACGAGGATATAAAAGAGAAAAAAAAAGATAAATAGACTCTGTATACTTTAATTATTCAACCATACAACAAATACCCTCCCAACCAAACGTTATTTATTGCGTTTCAAGTATCTCTTTCGGGTCAATTATGATAACGTACGATTGGTTACTTAAATTACAAAAATAAACTATTTTTGCCAACTCTATGTGAATGCTTTAAAATCAATTTAACTGAAATGACATATCCTTCAAAACTTATATAATCCATCAATAATTATTTTAATATTTCACAATGTTTAAATAAACATATCATGTTTAACTCTTAGGTGTCATTTCTTTGTTCAACTACCATCTCTTCACTTCTCTGAATTCATTTATCCCTTATCCAATACTACTCCCAAAATTAATAGTATTAAATTCATTCAACTATTCATTTATTAAATAATTTATCCTACAAGAATTGTGTTATACAAGTTATATACTATTAATCTTATAGTCATGAAATTTTATTAACAAACTTGTAGCTTTTGAACAAATTATATAATTTTTTATACCCATGTATTAAACCTAAGAACCCATGATCAAATAAATTTTATTTTTAACATGAAAACTGTGAGAACCAACCTGTTGTTATTATTAGTTTTTTTATAGGTGTTTTCTGTTATTTTTTGTCCGTATTTGTTAATTTTCGATTAAGAGACGTTATAAGTATTTACTGATTTATATTTTGTTGTTATTATTAGATTTTTTATTTTGTTGTTATAAGTATTTGTTGATATATGTTGTTATTATTTTGTTTTAATTTTTTAGGTTTTTTTTCTCTGTTATTACAAATCATTGTTTATGTATATTGATATAATAGCTAGTATTGTTTCTTATGTTCACATTTTTTTATAAATTAGTATTCTTTTCTACGTTCTCATGTTAAGATTAAAATGTATAAGTGTTCCCTTAAACCCAATTCATCATAACAATAGTCAAAAAGCCAATTGATGGTTTAACTTCATACAATAGCATATAACAATTAACAATACAATATAATATGCAACTTTTTACACATAAAATTAACAAAAATTGAATCTTTTCAAGAACCAATTTTCTCAATCTTAGGAACATGAACAGGAAAATCATTAATCTCATCACTCCAAGGATTCTTCTCCTTAGCCGGATCAATCGTCCTCAACGCCTTCCAAACCGCACTATTACACTTAAACCCAGACCCAAAAGCAATTTGCCACGCCCTATCACCCTTTCGGATCCTCCCCTTAGCCTCGGTATACGCTAACTCGTACCACAATGAACTACTCGAAGTATTTCCAAATCTATATAGAGTCATTCTTGAAGGCTCCATATGCCACTCAGATAAGTCAAGACTTTTTTCTAACTCATCAAGAACCGCTCTCCCGCCCGCATGAATACAAAAATGCTCGAATGCGAGCTTGAAATCCGGTATGTAGGGTTTGATCTTCATTTGGAACACTTTTCTTCCAACTAATGTCATGAAAAACAAGAGTTGTTCCGACATAGGAAGTACTAATGGTCCAAGTGTTGTGATGTTTGTTTTCAATGCTTCACCTATACATTGTACATTAGACCATTAGTTACAATAGTGATAGTATAGAAACTATACATTGTTGGAAATCAGGCCCTGATAATCATTAATCAAACACGAGAATGTACACATAATGTATACAACCCGTTCGACTCTTTTCTTTATTATTAAAAAAGTACTGTAAACTTGACCAGGCCACACACAAATCATTAACCAAGGCCGGCTATGAGGCAGGGCCACGGTGGTCGACCGACCCTAGTTCGACACCCAGATAAACCCAAATTTTTATTTTTTTAAAAAATAAATTATATATAAATTTTTTTATAAAATATATATGTATTTGTAGTGTTTAAACCTATTTACTCAACTAATTTAAGACTCAAATTTTTTTTCTGCCTTCAGCCCAAAATATTTACACGATTCTTGAAGACGGCTCTGTCATTAACCCTACCAATTTACTTATACTAAACTCAAAAACCTAAACCAACTATTACTCAATTCTTTTAAAATAATAATAAACTCGATAAACATAATAACTTTGAACAACGATAGTAAATAACCGAAGATATTTAAAACTTTATCAAGATTAACCCTTAAGTACGCAATCTAATACAAACATTAATATTTACAAGGTTTTAATTACCTGCAACAGCCATGAGGTCTTTTGAAAGTGCAACACCTATTTTCTTGTTTTCATCTTCTTGTTGAAACACACAGCTATAACACCTGTCGTCCGCGCCTTTGTGTGTGCGGACAGTGTGGATTAGTTGGTACTTTGATCGTCGGCGGTCTGAGGACCGGTTTGACAGAAGAACCGCAGCTCCTCCCATTCGAAATAAGCAGTTAGACATTAGCATTGACCGGTTGTTGCCATGGTACCAGTTTAAAGTTATGTTTTCTGTGCTTACTACTAATGCGTATGAATTAGGGTTCACCTGTTTTAAAGAAAACAAACAAACAAAAAATGTTATTGCATTTGTAATATCATTTTTATTTTGTTTAAAGATATCAAACAATTATCTTTTGCTATGAAGATTTAAGTATTTGTTTTTGTTACCCAGGCGGAGTCAAGGGTGTAGATATATAAGCCGAGTTCAAGTTTGACTAGCTAGGCTCGAGATTGACTTGTTTAATCTATACAAGCTTGAGCTCTACACATGGGTAATTTGTTTACTTAAGTTCGAATCTTTTATTTGTAATTAATTTTTATATATTTATTATTGTTTTTTTTTGTATTTATTTCTATTATAATATAGATATTTATAACGTAATTTTGTATATAACATTAGTTATTAAATAAATAAATATACAAATATATTAATTAAACGTTATATAAATAATAAATTAGTTTAACTAATTCTCAAGTTTGGGCTTGTTTATTATATAAGCTTATTTAAGGATCGACCCATTAAAGCTCTTTTTTAAGAAGCCAATCTCGAGTAAATCATGAACACATTAGCTCATTTTAAGCTATACTTATTAAAGCTCCAATTTATGTGTATTGTTTAAACTCGAGTGAGAGCTTGGCTAATTGTGAGTAAATTTTTAATCTCGAGCTTAGCTCGTATGTTAACAATTAATTAACTTTATAATTACTTGATATATATATATATATATATATTCATAATATTTTTTACATATAAAACAATATTTAGTTATTTTTATCATAAACTTGCATATACAATTTTGATTACTATATAATCATAAAATTTAACATAAAAACCAAAAAATATATATAAAAAAACTCGTTTACCCTTACGAACTAGCTCGAACTCAATAAATAAAGCTCGATCACAGACATATTTATTAAACAAGTTTACTTTCAGACCCTAGTTTTGCCAACAAAAATAGGGTTACTGATCCGGATTAAGAAACAAGAAACTAAATAATTTTGATTACTATATAATCATAAAATTTAACATAAAAACAAAAAATATATCTAAAAAAACTAGTTTACGCTTACTAACTAGCTCGAACTCAATAAATAAAGCTCGAGCACAGACTTGTTTATTAAACAAGTTTACTTTCAGACCCCGAGCTTTGCCAACAAAAATAGGGTTACTCCGGATAAAGAAACAAGAAACTAACCTGTAGAAGTTGCTTTGCAAGATCCATGGAGATCAAGCCAGCACTACACCCCATTCCACCAAGATTATAACTCATAACATTCCCTCTAAGCTTATAATGATTCACAATCATAGCACTCAATGAAGGTGTAGGACAAAACAAGCTACAATTCACTACCAATATCCCAATATCCTTGGCCTTCACTCCGGTTTTCGACAACAAGTCATCAATCGCCCCAAACATCACCATCTCCGCCTCTTTCCTCGCTTCCGCCATACACGGGTTTGGAGGATCCCTCAACACCGCATCAGGGAAATATGTCTTTTGTCCCAAACCCGACCGTTCAAGAATTTTCTTCTGAAAGGCTAAATTCTCTTCTGTAAACATTCCGGTTTTTTTCGAGTGGTTCACGAATATTTCCCGAGTCACCATTCTGGCTGGGTCGGGTTTGTAAGCCGAGAAATCGACTAGGTAAATTTTTCTTGGTCTGGACATGAAGTAGATTGTTGCTAGAAACACTATTAATATTGAACATGTTGTTATTGTGACTAAATTGAACCTTAGTTGGTCCCATAGGTTAATGAGGTCGGGCGTGGTGAGTGTCGATAAATGGATCGCGATAACGGCTAGGAGAGGGGTTAGTAAGAGGTATAAACCGTGTGAGATTAAGTAACGGTAGCCTAATTTGACATATTTTAGTTTTATTGAATGGAGAAAGTTAGGGAGGGTTGCGGTGGCGTTCGACGCGGGCTGTTCTTGTGAATTTGACATGGTAAACTATGGAATTGGATTGAATTTGGGCAAGTGTTTGATGAATTTGAAGAAAATATTGTGATATGGAAGAAGGTGGGAAATGAGAGTTTAAAGGGGAGATAAGGGGGGTTGGGCAACTACCCCCAACGAACTTTTAAATGCATTAATATGGGTAAGGCAAATTATTATACTACTAGTTTTTTTTTATTTGAGCCACGAAAACTGGTAAAGACTCTGGAATACTCTGGTTAAGGGTTCTGATGTTTATGTCGTGAGACCTAATCCAGCTAATGATGTTTTATCTAGGTTTAAACTCATATCTATGTCATAAGTGAGATTATTTTGAAGACGTTGGAGAGAAGAAACCTTTAGAAGAGTATAAGGTAAAACTCATGACCACACCACTAGGGTTGTTCAAAAAGCTCGCGGCTCGCTCGAAACTCGCTCGAACATAGCTCGGCTCGAAAAGGCTCGATTCTAAATGAGCTCGACTCGACTCAGCTCGATTTCTAAACGAGCCGAGCTCGAGCCAGGGTCAGCTCGGCTCGTGGCTCGGTCTTGGCTCGACTCGTTAGCTCGGCTCGTTGGCTCGTTTAGATTAAACCCTAAATTTTAATATCTATAAATAATAATATCATACCAACAAATAAATAAATAAAAATTATACATAGATTATGTCAATCGATACCTAAAACCTTATAAAAGAATAACGAAAATAAAACAAAATAAATTTATAAATTCTCTAGTTTATAAATTTTATATAATATGTATGTTAAAAATATATTTTTTTGTATTTTATATATCAAAATTTGTAAAATATAAAATAAAAAAAATAAATAAAAAATAAAAAAATTAAAGAAGTCCAGCTCGACGAGCTCGAGCTCGGCTCAAGCTTTATACTCGAGCCGAGCTCGAGTTCGATTTTCAGCTCGATTAAGAAAACGAGCCAGCTCGATTAAGTTCGAGCTCGAGCACACCCTGGCTCGACTCGACTCGACTCGGCACGTTTACAGCCGTACACACCACCAAGGTAAAACATATAAATGCACACACACAGTTTAGGCAAAGTTCTTAAGTCGCTTTATACAAAATAATAATAAGTGGTTTAATTTATACGATTAAATGAAATATACATTTTCAAAGTAAGATTTAACCATATATTTTAGTAAAAGTAACAACATGCACAAAGATTTTGTTAAGTTCCTAATTGAGACTCTTTTTGTTCTTTTCTTAATCATAACATGGTAAATAGAAAACATAATTAGTAAAAAACTATCAAGGCTAGCCGCCCCGGTAATGTTTATAAAAGATTACCGATTTTTTGCTTGATTTCAAGTTGGATAGTGATCTAGATAACGCGTGACGAAAGATGGCGATATCCAGAAGAGATTGAGGGTTTGCAACAATGGCATTGAATGTGGTAGACTAAATTGGTTGGCAATTTGGCATCCTGTTTTCAGTTGGCCACGGTTTGTAACTTGACCATATTAAAAGTGGCTGGATGTTCAACCAAGTAGGGTGTTCACATGTTAGATCAAAGCCCAAAGAATTAATGTTAGATTGCTTCTCATCCAAGTTGACCAATATCGCAAACGGTTCGCTCTCTAGTTTAAACTCCTTAATTTTATAGTCGGCTAGGTTGCTTCGAAAACGTCTCACCCTTTCTTTTAAACATAAAAAAAAATTTCATCTGAAATCCTATTAAGTTTGCACTTACAATGATTTAAACTCAGTACGTCTTATCCTATATGTAATGTTGGCTTAGTAAAACAAATATTTTATAATAACATAACTTTTTCCTTAATTGTGAACTAAAATCATATTTTTTTAATCATTGATTTAAAGACTATGAAAATTAATAGGAAATAAGACATTTTACCTTCTTTATCACTCAATAAATTAAATACAAAATCATTCATTTTTCTTTATCTTCTCTTATTTTCTGTCACATACTCACATATATAGCATGATATTACCAAATGCTCTTTAAAGTAAGTCTTCAAATATAATACAAGACACCAAAAAATAGGAACACTTCATATAATTGAGGGAGACTATAAGTGATTACTAAACACATTTTCGTGTCCACAAAGAAAGGTATAACCTATAGGTGTCTTGTACATTTCTTCACCCCAAAGATATTTTATCCTACAAGAAATGTATTTTACAAGATGTAAACTATTAATCTTTTAGTCGTGATATTATTAAAATTTTAACGTTTGAGCAAACTATTTTTTTAGGATAACTGGTAAACTCTAGCATGATTTACAATAGGTGCACCCGATAGTCGATAGGAAATAAGTAAACAAGGTACATGATGGTTGTGAGTCCGAGTATTGGACATGCATTTATAATCGGGTATTAACTATGAGTCTACATTACCAATTACCAATAGTCGTCCTTAGTATTAAGCTTGTGAATATTTTTGTGAATACCCTTGAATACCCTTGTGAATATTTTAATATAATCCATTGTACATAAAGAAAATTTTTCCTATAACACTATTTTTAACCTTTTTATAGTGAGGTTAATTGGACAGATTTTAAAATATGGGCAAATGCTATAAAAAATCAACATATTTTTTGCTTTTGCTCATAAAAGTTCATCAATTTGACTTTTGCATATAAAAGTCCTTCCACTTGTTAAATTTGTACATAAAAGTCCATTGACTCAACTTTTATGTTCAAATATTAATCTTTTATGTCTTTTTAAATAAGTAATTGTTTAAAATATTGAAATTTCAATCCTTATTGTATTAACAATTTAAAATTTGATTCACTCAGACTCGATAGGTATACAAATGGTTACCGGTGTTAGTGTGACACCCTCTCTTGTTTATTTGGAGTCTAAGTGACTCACATTCACCAAGTATAACACAAGGCTAGTGAATGTGAGTGTGAGAACTCCTCTTGTACGTTTATATAGTATCTTCATAGCTCACCCCCGCTAGATATAACATATGATCTAATAGTCTAGTTTAGGTGAAATTGTATACCGAAAGACATATTTTCCAATTTTTTACTTTTGAAACAGAAACTTAATCGAATATGTACATTATTATTATTAACTTAATTGTTATTGAATGTATAAACTATAAAATTTTCTTTTATAGATGACTTATCCTTAAATATACTTAAATTTATAGATTTTGAAGTAAGCGGTGACGTAATATACATGACCACGAACATAATTAATTAATCATGAAAAATATATTCTAAACATATATTTTATAAAAGAAGAAAAAAACAAAGATTTTGTTTGAGTTCCTTTTTTGGGAATTTTTTTATCGAAACATTTAGTTAAAAACTATCGACATGGATGATGGATTTCTATAATATCTGATTGACCATACTTGATCACGTTTATATGTCGATAGAGGATGGTGTGCAAATTGGTTGGGAGTGTGGGTCAAGGAAGTAAAAGGCATAGCCGCAGAAGATGACATACATGAAAGAGATATACGATATTTTGTAACGACAAAATTGAATTGAATGTAGTTGCTAGACATAATTGGTTGGCATCTCGTTGTATAATTACTACTTCGCGTTTTGTGAGCGTTTATAGTTGGATAGGGTTTATGCGTTACCCGTATTTTAGGGGAACATGTGGCCCTCTTGTTGATATTGGCTGGCTGGTCAACTAAGTATGGTGGTTACATACAAATATAGACTAAGCTCAACTAATTATAAATTATATGCTTTTATTTATCTTCTCATAGTTTCTGTCACATGTATGACCCAACATAAAAGTTACTTGATAGAAACTTAAAGATTACATTTATTTATTGCAATAAGCTACACAAATTAGTATAATACAAGGCACCAAAAATGGGAACACTCTTTAGAGTAAATTGCGGTTTTTGTCTATGTGTTTTGTTCAAATACGCGGTTTTAATCCAATAGTTTCAAATTTGTGATTTTCGTCCATGTGGTTTCATGTCACCTGCAATTAAACCCGAATTCATTAACCCCGTTAAGTCTGGTCGTTAAATCCATCAGCGTATCCTTCACGTGAGGGGCTGTTTTGTCTCTTTTCCCCCCAACTACACCATAGTCCCTCACGTGAGTAGGCTTGCGAATTACGACTGGGTTTATCTGGGGAATAAAGGACAAAAACGCCTCTCACGTGAGGGGCATGTTGATGGGTTTAACAACCAGACTTAACGAGGTT
Source organism: Bidens hawaiensis (assembly GCF_021521415.1). Taxonomy (NCBI): domain Eukaryota; kingdom Viridiplantae; phylum Streptophyta; class Magnoliopsida; order Asterales; family Asteraceae; genus Bidens; species Bidens hawaiensis. Next base: position 6,419 of record NW_027496922.1, on the reverse strand, counting down.
AATGAATTTGGGCTTAATTGCAGGTGGAATGAAACCACAGGGACGGAAATCACAAATTTGAAATTATTGGACTAAAACCACAGATTTGGACAACCCAAAGAAACAAAAACCGCAGTCCACTCAACACTTTATTACGAAACACAATTTTAAGTCCACACAAGAAAAGTATAACCTATGGTTTCTTGTACATATCTTTATACAAAGATATTTCTAATGTCCACATCTCATTCATATCTTGGTGGTAGCTATTAATTTACATATACAAAGTATACGTTGTATTTTGACGAGCATTTAGCAATGTAAACATCTATGTTGTCACAAAACAATTATAAAATTTTTAATACTAACCCACAAAATAATATGTTGTGATTATGACCATAAGAAAGATATTCTACTTAGTTGTGCTATAGATCCACATCTTGATGAAGACGTACGTCCAACTGTTTTAATTCATAATCTTTAATGGTCGCATAATTCTCATTGTGATGGAGGACACCGAATCTAATGCAATGAGTGTCAAAATCTAACATCAATATATTGTATGTGTTGACACTGGTGACGCGGTTGTGTTTATGTATCCGACAGGCAAATGATTCCTCATTTTTCATGAAAAAACATGTTGTTGGATGATCGATGATGAAATTGTTGCAATAACAGAGGGTATAGAATTTGCGTGATTTTGTAATGCAAATTTGCTTATGGGCAACTTCCAAAATGGAATACTCTCCAACAAAATTGAACCAACTGATGGTTATGTGTTTTAATTCTACCACGAAATCACCTAGTAATGTAGATTTGTTTGCCAACATGTAATGTTGGTTGACTAAACAGAATGCTTTGTGTTGTGTATTCGTTTAATCTTTTAAACAGGGGTAAAACAGTGTTTTTCAAAAAGAACAGAAAGCTCTAGCGATAATTGATATAAAGGATTCCGTACTATTGCAACCTATAACTTTAGGCTATGTGTAGTGGAGGGGTTACAAAATTGAGGGGATTTTTGACATGTGGCCAAGGAGGGCGACATGTAGCCGAGGGAGGGTGGGGGGTTGTTGTAGCCCAAAAATCGCCCCTCCCAAATATAGTTAATCGCCACACACCTGACGACAAATACATCGTTGGAAGTTTTAAGTGTGTGAATGAAGGAAGTGGTGGAAGTGGTAAAGGTTTGTCCCACATCGGTTTGGGAACAAAATAATGAATGGTTTATAAGGTAGTAACCCTACACCCATTTGAATTCTTTATGACATGTTTTACCACAAGTCATACGTGCGCGCAGGGGGGTGCAAATTTGGGTTTTTGGACTGGAAATCCATCGAACTCGTGCGTGCCCGCACGAATGCAACTTCGAAAACCCGAGCCCGCGTGAGACGAATTTTTGGGATGAATATTATTATTCTTTAATGGTCATAAACTCTGAATTGATTATATGTTTATGACTATGGTTATAAATAAGATGACCATTATTTAGCCAAGACACACCAACGAAAATCACACTTCATCTTCTTCCTACTGCTGCAACAGTGTTAATTCCGATCTCGTTTCAGGCAAATGTCCGACTCCGGCATAGCACCGATTCTGTTTCGAACCGGAGTACCCTGGGAACAGACCGAGAATCTATTTAAGGGAATTGTGTTAAACATAAGCCCGGTTTACTGTGTTGATTTTTTCATTATTTCTGTTGATTATTAATACAAGATTTCCAACAAACTTAAACAGATTACTTGTATTTCTTTTCAGAATGGAATCCCAACCCATGAGCGCTGCTGTTTCTGCCATCGTGACTAACACGGTTGCTGTGACAACCGGTTTGGTTGCTCCGTTGCCGAGTGCTGTCACGTCTCATGCTGAGAAACCGGAGAAGTTCACTGGTGTGAATTTCAAACAGTGGCAACAAAAAATGTTTTTTTATTTGACCACTTTGAACCTCGCGAGGTTCTTGACTGAAACCGTTCCTCATGTTGATGAAGAGGCAACGGATGCGCTGTCGTTAAGCACGGTTCAGGCTTGGAATCATCCTTTATTGTGCCAGAACTATGTCTTGAATGGCCTGGCTGATGCACTTTATAATGTGTATTGTAAGGCCAAGACTGCCAAAGAATTATGGGAGTCGTTGGACCGAAAATACAAAACCGAAGATGCCGGTACTAAGAAATTCGTGGTGGCTAAATTCTTGGATTTTAAAATGATAGACTCAAAAACTGTTATGAGTCAAGTTCAAGATTTACAAGTTGTTCTTCATGATATACATGCCCGGGATGTCGCTTAGTGAGACATTCCAAGTTGCTTGTATTATTGAAAAGCTACCACCAAGTTTGGTCGATTTCAAGAACTATCTCAAGCATAAGCGAAAGGAGATGACCATTGAAAATCTTGTTGTTCGTCTTCGTATTGAAGAAGATAACAAAATTGCTCTTAAAAGAATTGACGGTCCCGGAACAACAAAGGCCAATGTTTTATAACATGGCCAATCTTCAAAGGGTAAAAATGGTGGAAAGAAAAATCATGGGAAAGGCTTCAACCTTGGTCCTAAGGGGGGAGTTGGGAAGAAAAAGAAGTTCCAAGGAACTTGTTACAATTGTGGGAAGCAAGGCCATAGGGCCAATGAGTGCAAGCTTCCAAAGAAAGAAAATGCTCGACAAGTTAACATGGTTCATGAAGTTGAGAACCTTGTTGCGGTGGTCACGGACCTCTCGATTATTGTCACCGAAGTTAACTTGGTTGGGCAAAATAACAAAGATTGGCGGGTTGATACGGGGGCTAACCGTCATGTGTGCTTTGACAAAAGTCTCTTTAGCACTTTCAAAGAGGTGACTAATGGAGAAAAGGTGTTTATGGGAAACTCCGCTACAGCCGAAGTCAAAGGTGAGGGGAATGTGGTTTTGAAGATGACTTCGGGAAAGGATCTTACTTTGTCAAATGTGTTGTATGTTCCCGAAATTCGTAAGAACCTTATGTCGGGGTGGCAGTTGAACAAGTTTGGGTTCAAAATGATGATTGAGTCAGATAAGGTCGTGTTGACCAAAAATGGTGTGTATGTTGGTAAGGGCTATGCCCTTATTGGTATGTTCAAGTTGAATGTAACCGTGTTTAACAAAATGAATGAGAATGCTACTAGTTCTGCTTATATGCTTGAGTCTTCTAATGTTTGGCATGGTAGACTAGGTCATCTTAATTTTAATTCCATTCGACGTTTGATTAAACTTAAATGCATACCAACATTCAATATCGACTCAAATAATAAATGTGAAACTTGCGTCGAAGCAAAACAAACGAGATCGTCATTCAAAAAGATTGAACGATTTACCAAACCCCTCGAGATTATTCACACCGATGTGTGTAATCTAAAAGCAATTCCTACTTATGATGGGAACAAGTACTTCATCATGTTCATTGATGATAGTACAAGATATTGCTATGTTTACTTACTTAAGAGTAAAGACGAGGCTATTGATAAGTTTATCTTATTTAAAGCCGAAGTTGAGAATCAACTAAATCGGAAAATTAAAAGAGTAAGGAATGACCGAGGAGGTGAATATGTTTAACCTTTTATGGACTTGTGTGAAAAGGAAGTAATCATACATGAAGTCACGCCTCCTTACTCCCCTCAATCAAATGGCATAGCGGAACGTAAGAACCGAACATTGAAAGAAATGATGATTGCCATGATGATAAGTTCTGGGGTAAGCCCGGACATGTGGGGGGGAAGCAATCTTATCGGCTAATTATGTCTTAAACATGATACCGAATAAGAAGAAAGATCTAACACCATATGAGTTATGGACGAGAATTAAACCACCATATAAATACTTGCGAGTGTGGGGGTGCCTAGCCAAGGTAGTGGTGACTCCACCAAAACGCCTACTAATAGGACCCAAAACCGTGGATTGTGTGTTTATATGATATACCCTTCCGGTAGTGCATATCGATTTCTTGTGCATGATTCCAGGAATCCCGGAATAAACAATGGCACCATAATAGAAGCAAAGGATGCATCATGGTTTGAATATAAGTTTCCATGTTTACCGAGGTATTCTAGACCGGTTGAGGAAAGTATTCAAAACGAGAATACTGGAGATGAACCTCGGGAACAATATGAGACAGAGGAGGTTGAAATCAGAAAAAGTAAACGGCAAAGGACTGAAAAATCCTTCGGCCCTGATTTCCTTACCTACATGGTAGAAGAGGAACCTCAAACGTATCAACAAGCGGTGAACTCCGCTGAAGGACCTCATGGAGGGAGGCCATTAAATGTGAGATAGATTCTATCTTACAAAATCATACTTGGGAACTAGTGGATCTTCCTCAAGGGTGTAAACCACTATGATATCGATGGATCTTCAAGAAGAAGATGAAACCTGATGGCACAATCGATAAGTATAAGGCAAGGTTGGTGATCAAAGGATATAAATAACGAGAAGGTTTGGATTACTTTGATATATATTCGCTGGTTACGCGAATAACATCTATAAGGTTGGTGCTTGCCATTGCCGCCATTAGAAACTTGGAAGTTCACCAAATGGATGTAACAACGGTTTTCTTGAATGGAAATCTAGAGGAAGAGATTTACATGGAACAACCCGAAGGCTTCATAGCCGTTGAGCTAGAAAAGAAAGTATGTAAACTTGTGAAATCCTTGTATGGGTTGAAACAAGCTCCTAAACAATGGCACCAAAAGTTTGATCATGTCATGCTTGATGTTGGGTTCAAAATCAATGAATGTGACAAATGTGTGTACGTGAAGGACACATCCGATGGATATGTCATTTTGTGTCTATACGTAGATGATATGCTCATTGCTGGTAGTGATGAAAAAATCATAACGTCCACTAAGAACATGTTAACAGCAAGATTTGTCATGAAGGACATGGGTCTTGCGGATGTGATTTTGGCAGTTAAAATCACAAGAACCCAAAATGGACTTGTTTTAAGTCAATCCCATTACGTGAGCAAAATTCTTGAGAAGTTTAATGCGAATGACTCTAATGTAGCTAGAACTCCCATTGACACGAGTCAACATCTAGCTAAGAATAGAGGTGAACCCGTTAACCAGTTGGAATACTCAAAAATTATTGGCAGTTTGATGTATCTTATGAGTTGCACTAGACCCGACTTGGCATATGCTGTGAGCAAGCTAAGTAGATACACAAGCAACCCAAGTTCAAGTCATTGGAACTGTGTGATTCGGTTGCTTCGGTACCTAAGATACACTAGAGAATACGGATTACATTATAACAGATATCCAGCAGTTGTCGAAGGACACTGTGATGCAAACTGGATATCTGACACGAATGATTCCAGAGCAACAAGTGGGTATGTATTCACACTTGGAGGTGCTGTTATATCGTGGAAATCGTCTAAACAAATGGTTATAGCTAGATCCACGATGGAATCAGAATTCATCGCCCTAGATAAGTGGGCGAAGAGGCAGAATGGTTACGCCAATTTGTTGAGGATATACCAAGATGGCCTAAGCCGGCATCGGCCATCTGTATACATTGTGATAGCCAATCGGCAATTGGCAGAGCTCATAGCACAATGTATAATGGTAAGAATAGACATATTAGACGTATACATAATACGGTACGACCACTAATATCTACTGGAATTATCACTGTTGACTACGTGAAGTCAAAGGATAATATTGCGGATCTGCTAACAAAAGGCCTAAGTAGAGAGTTAGTTCAGAAGTCGTCCATGGGAATGGGACTGAAGCCCTTGGAAAATTAAAGTTCATGCGAAAGAAACCTAACTCAACAGACTGGAGATCCCAAGAGTTGAGTTCAATAGGAAAACCTAACTGTATGAATTAGTGTGGTCACTGTGGGGGGGGGGGGGGGGATAACCCTACAATTTTAAGAGGGAGTTTACCACGTGGAAAGGTAACCTTCCTAGTCCATTCCTAAAAGTGACAAGTGTGAGGCTAAACATATGGCTTTTAATTAATCGACCAAGGTAGTCATACATGGTGAATCACCTATGTGAGAGAGAAGTGGGGTTGCTTCGAAGGGTATTGTTGGGCACAATATTTAATAGCTCTTGCAGAACCAGGCGCATGTTCATGACCATAACAAACATAACTATGAGGACTTGACTTTGTCAGGGAGAGTCTTGTGTGAAGTGTATTGTCGTCTACACAAACGGCCTCGAGTTCAAATGCATCACCGTCTACTCAGAGCCAGTGGACTAAGTATGCTTAATAAGCAAAGGTTCAAAGGATAACACCTACCTATTGTATGTAAGATTCAACTGTTGAAATCTAATCGGAATAATGTTGTTTCGACCTTCATTCATGTGGGGGATTGTTGGAAGTTTTAAGTGTGTGAATGAAGGAAGTGGTGGAAGTGGTAAAGGTTTGTCCCACATCGGTTTGGGAACAAAATAATGAATGGTTTATAAGGTAGTAACCTTACACCCATTTT